>NW_011887740.1:1403157-1543160 GCF_000806365.1 Fopius arisanus | reverse complement strand
GAGGCATTCACTGAAATTGAAAAATTTTTAATTTTCCAAAAAATATCAGGGGAGCATGAAAAACGAGGAGGTACTCACTGAAATTTCGAAAATTATCAGGGGAGCATAAAAATCGAGGAGGTATTCACTGAAATCGACAAATTTTAAATTTTCAGAAAATAAAATTCACCCGGTCGCTTGGTCCCTCTGACAGCGGGACTGTTACTGAGGCAGTTACCGAGTCGGGTGACGGGCAGACACCCCACCATTGGGTGCGGCCCCCTCTTTCTCTTCGGGGCCCCCCTCTTTCTCACTACAATGCCGGTGGGGTTACTCAAACCCCCATTGAGCGGCTCAGCTCTGGGAGAGTACCCCACCCCAAGAGAAAGAGGGGGCCGCACCCAACGGTGGGGGGTCTGCTCGTCGCCCGACTCGGTAACTGCCTCAGTAGCGGCCCCGCTGTCACAGGGACCAGTTGACTGGGTGAGTTTTATTTCCTGAAAATTTAAAATTTTTCGATTTCAGTGAATACCTCCTCGATTTTCATGCTCCCCTGATAATTTTCGAAATATCTGTGAGTACCTCCTCGTTTTTCATGCTCCCCTGATATTTTTTTGAAAATTAAAAATTTTTCAATTTCAGTGAATGCCTCCTCGATTTCCATGCTGCCCTGATACTTTTTTGAAAATTTTTAATTTTCAAATTTCAGTGAATACCTCCTCAATTTTCATGTTCCCCTGATACTTTTTCAAAAATTTCGAATTTTCAAATTTCAGTGAATACCTCCTCGATTTTCATGCACATTACAATGGCTATAACCGTGATATGTATATTTAGGACGACAATTTGTTCTCACCAAGCTTATCAAATAATTTTTAACGAGCAACTGTAAAGTTTTAAGGCTATAATAGTGTTGAGTGGTTCTTTAAAATTTTCATTCACCTCTTTAATCGCCTCGATAGCTATTAGCACTCTTTTACGTTAATATTAGAAACGCATCCCTCGATATTTCTGATCATTCAATCGGAAATCTATTGAAGTATCGGAATCCGTGATTGCCTGTACATTTCCTATCATCCACGAGTTCTCCGTGATTAAGCCAACCTTAGCTGACCGCCAGTCCTGTAAGCCCTGCGGTTGCCCCTCTCCAAGGCGCCCCAACATGACTCTAGATCTACTGCTGGTACATGGTTATACCCCCAGAGGAAATTAGCTTCCATAATAATACCAAAAATAGGTGAAGCAGATAAGCGTGCTCTGTAACCCAGTTCATTTTCCAAACTATCCCCACTAATTACTCCAAATACTCCCCTTTTATGTATTTTAATTAATGATATCAAAGAGTATAAATATGAAAAGTCTACCCATATCAGCGAGAATACTGCTGTTTTACAACGCCGTGGGGTATTAATGAAAATCTCATTTTCCTTCATCGTCAAGCCTACGGCCTCCAACCGTCCTCTTTTTATTTTCCCAAAAAAATAGGTTTAAAAATAAATGAATGATTCGTACGTTACACCCGAAAACGTTATGTCCATCTGAAATACCGAATTAATCGATTTCCGGTTTGTTCAGCGAGAGCGTTTCCACAATGAACAGATATCCTGAAGTCGTACATAATTAAAATAGAGAGCAGAATAATCTGCTTTGGGATGAGGAAATCCAGGGTGAAAGTGGATATCTGGATGGCAACATGATAGAACTTACATTGAATTGTCATCAACTGGGTCAGCGTGTCATCGAATTGTTACCTTTTCCCGAATAATGCCGGCTGCAAATGGAGAAACAATTGGAGACTGCCTTCCCGAATTTTTTCTCGTCTTATGGGTAAGGCTGTCTCTTTCAATTCCCTAGGGGTTCATGGCGCAGTCCTCCGAGTTGGAGATATACAATACCAAGCATGACTGTGTAACAAGTATGACTATATGACCACCATTTTACCTCCTAGACTGGCATATATAGCGGGTGCAAAGTGTATCATGAGGGTGCTTTACAACTCATGTACTATCAACCATGTATACACTGTTTCGTAACACAGGTATTTGCGAGGTGGATAAGGTAGAGAACAACAGTTGTGAGAGGGATGGAAACCACGCCACCGGTATAATCCATTATTCTCTCATTCAGCTAAGAGCACCATAAGCTTTGGACTTACTTACCTTACTCTGTGTGCTTTGTCGGGTAAATCTCTCTAAGCGACGATTAATTAATTTCCGATGAAATAATCTATGAGCCACTGGCATTGTACAATACTATGTATGTCTCTGTCAATCGTATTGCGTAAGATTATGGATCTACAGGGGATTATTCGTCGGCTTTGAGCAATCAACTATGTAGTAGAATTTTCAGTAAAGGTTATTGAACTATTCTCGACATGTGATGTTGATAGAATTATCTATTTCAGGGTCGTCGTGTGAAAATTGATTGTACTGTTTTAATTAAGAAATTTTAAGTGACTCCTACAGCTCTCGAACCTGCGTCATTTAATTAAATGGCTGTGAAGGATCATTTTGAGAATATTCCTTCTGTACCCGATAATGCGAAAGATAATTATCACTGAGTTAAAATGAAATGACACAGATAATATTAATTGTGGTTTTCAGGTCACAAAACTGGTGAAATATCTCTGGAAAATATGAATGGCATTAATCTACGATGATAAATATACCCTAAAGCGGATTGTCTTAAATGCTCCTATTACTACATAGCAACTGTCTCTGCAGCAAGCAGGCCTGAAATTGAAATTAGACGTTGATCGACAGGTTCAAAGTCGCTTGAACCAAAAGCTTTGTATTTCGTGTTTGGTAAACTAATGCTGTTCACGTGTATAGATTGGAAAGATTATACATCGCCTCCATGAAGCTCAACTGGGATAATTAAAGCCACTGATGGCATAAGTATTGGCGACATTCAGTTACCCCTGCGTTTACCTGTGATTAGAGCTTAACCACAGGCTTAGCAGAAAGGGCAACCTCTCGATAGTAGGCGTTAACCCTCGAGCTGCAAAGGTTTGACCCACACAAACTCCTTCGATTGTGCATGCACTCTGCGGAAATTGGGCGCGTGTTGGTGGCAGTTCGTGTGGACCCCGGTAAAGAGTGACTTAAACATCCAACACGCGATTCCCTTCTGCTTTTCATCCTACCCACACTATCAAAAACCTTCCGCGAAACTGGCAAAGGTCGTGTTGCTCACTGGAATAAACTGAGGTACGTTGCACCACAGAATGTTTTGCCAGGGGAGACCCTGTGGCGCCTGCGTGCGACACACAGCCAAGTTCAACATTCCGTGAAAACGACGTCTTGCTTAATTAACCACTAATCACCCTACTTTTCATCTCTCGCTGCGCACCACCACTCGTTACATTTTCGCCTCGTCAAATTCTCGGGGCTACATTAAATGATGAACCTTGCGGAGGTATTCAATTGACGATATTAGTCTTGAGTGTATCATTGCCGTATCTTTTTAGGATTTAACCGGTGTATGAATAAAACAAAATATTGTTAATTTCAATTAATATTTCAAAGGCCAGTATCAAAATTTATATTGTATTTACATATTCAGAAATTTTCTCTTCAAAACAATTCAATTCTTCAGGGCGATCTTTATTAATATTCATCTGTCACATTCCAGTTTGAATCCAGGCAATTACAGCACTTAATGGAAATTGAATTGGATATAAAGTTATAACTCGTCTAACTAAAATGTGACTTGTTAAAAATTGCCGGAATTCAATACAAAAAATTCGGACTGAAATCTTTAACCGTGTCGCACAGGAACTTGCAGGGAATAAACTTGTAGGAAATGAAGATTGCACCTTAAATTTTGTGAGAGTATCTTGAAACTTTTGCTTGATCTAGTAATTTTTCATGTGGGAAGCACCACCCTGTCATGATCTCCCGATGCTTCCTAACGTAAAATCTTTTGAAATACCAGCGTCAACACCACTTTTCCCATGTACTCCTTAAGTGTCCGACGATACCATATTTTCATCCCTTACTGAATAAAGCAGTAGCTGCAATTTCACGCTATTTGCAGTTATCTGGTAAGATAATTACAAAAGGAAAATCAAGCATCACTAGAATATTCAAGAATATAATTGATCCGTCAATGAAGAGGTCTATGGAAATTTCATTTTGTTATGAAAAATTTCGAGTTCCCAGGGTGTAGCCGCATAATGGAGCGAAGCTGTGGTTTTAGAAATAAATATTTGAGCGGATAAAATTTCAAGATTAATGATTTAAATTACCTCGAAGAATATCGAACGAGTGCGGAATTTCCATGGCTCTTTTTTTCCCATCGTGAAAAGTTTTGCAATTTACGTGACAATGTGCAGGGCTTCATCGAGTGAAAAGTACTCGTCTCCGGTCCGTGGAGAAGGGATGAAAAAAGTCAACTGGCTCCTATAGTTTAGTATTTACACTGGCACTTATCCGTCAGTTGGTGTATATGATGGCGGTAAATCACGCGTGAATTTCCAACGTTAGTATACGACGCAGAAGGCTCTGAAGTGTCCCACTCAGCGTTCCATATTTTTCTCGTATAATCACTCTCGTAAATAACCGGAAGTCGTCTATATAGACACAGATGCGACCCTCTCGTTATTCCCAAGTTAACAACGCTAGAATCTTTGACATTCGTCATTGCATTTTTTTTTTCGTTATTCCGATTCACTATCTTGACGTAGATAGCGTCAGACGGCGGAGCTCGAGCGCTGGAAAAATAAATTAATTGCACATCCCTTGCACATTGTTGTTATTTTCCTTGAAAGGAGAAAATATTTTTTATTTGTCTCCATCGAGAGAGCATTCTAACCTTTGAATTTTTCATAAGGCAGTTTTCTTTATTTGTACCCGTTACGTCTCTCCAAGACATCTCAGGGACCTCGTTAATTTCAAATGATTAGTGAGCGGAGTGAACGCCGAAGGGAGAGTCCTCGATTTTGCTGAAGATTATTCCTGATTTTAATGGTCGGAAATCAATGTGAGGAATGAGCACGAAAATTGGCAGAAGATCGGCGCTAGGAAGGAGGCGGATGGGGAAATAATAAAAGAAAAAAGAACGAGTGAGATAAAGTTGGGGGATGAGTGGAGGGTGAAGAAGAGGGAGACTTGAATGAAAAAATGTCCAGCGCTAACGAGGACGTCGTTGAAATAAGATCCGATTATCGATGATAGACGATATCCGAGTGATTGTGCCGAGTGTTTGAGGATCAGGGACTCAATGATGATGAGAGAAAAACGTTGCGAAAACATAATTGCTCCGGCTAAAGACTAATGACGTTGGTCTCACCGTTGAAACGATATGGCGGGGATGAATGAATAAAAGATTGTTATCTCCCGAGGAATGGACTAGAGGATTATCGACTGAGTTGTGCATAATGAACGACAGGTGAAATGACAAGTGCGGAGAGGCAAAATGGAATGATGTAGCCAGGAGAATTGGATAGAACAACAGAACAAGTCGACTACAAGACAAATGATGGAATAAATATCCCTGAAAGCTTTCGGGAATTGCAAAGTTTCTTGTTCACGTTTTCTGGATTCAGGGGAACTCAAGAATACCAGAGGACAAGAGGGTGGAGCGAAGATTATCCTTATATTTTTTGGTAAAACCTCGGAGGACAGCGACGAATATCTTCTCATGGAGGATGAGAGAACAAAAGATTCACTGAAAAGAATATGAAATTATTCATGAGAAAAATCGCCTGATGCCCAGCGCGATACTTTTCTCTCCCATTTCGATGTATTTGTACAAATCTCGTCGATATACGCGTTATGCTTTTTGCATGATCCCATGAATATATCCGAGGATATAAAAAGGGATGAAAAGTAGTGGAATTGTATCCTTTCAAACTGAAAACTCCATTTTCCCAGGGAGTTCTCTCTCCCCCGGCTGAGAGTGGATTTTGTACGAATAAGGAATATGTATATAAAGCTACATCAAATAACTTTAATGAGAATACAAATAAGATTTTCCAATCCAGTTTCGACTACGGTGGTCTCTCCGATCCATTCAATCACATTACTATTTCTTTTTATTCGATCGGAGGACCATGTTTCCTCAATTTTATCCTTATTTTTATGTTTTTCCTTCACCACTCAGGGTACGAGTGTATTCAGGGCCGTTTGAGCTCAGGAGCTAGCATCCAGCAACAATCGATCAACCTTCTCTGTGACGTGCCCCACTTGATTCTTCTCATTCTTCACGAGGGACTCCTAAACGATACAAGAGTTGATATTTTTCATTGGATAATGCTGTTTATACAACGTCGGAAAATTCTACGAACGGTTTATCTGTACCAGCCGCACAATGACGATGAGTATAACAATATTGTGTCAGAAACCTTAAACTCAGAATGGGCTGGTGTCTAGACGTAGGAAGCGACTTTTCTCTATCCTGTGGAAACTCTGCGGGCAAGTTTAAATTGACATCCCGTGACTCAAGAGTCGACACTGGCCGGACGTTGGGTGAATCAACGGTGGTCTACGACGATTCAGTTTCCACGTTATAAATCCGTCGACGAAGTTTCACTGGACTTTCTCGAGGTATGTGTTAGTGTTTGCAGAGGGCGGGGGGTCAATGCACCCAACTTTCGAGGACATTGATGAATTCATTTTGAGTCAATTGGGCTCCCAGGGGAGAAGTGGATTTATCGTTAATGAGATTGGATTATTATTATTGATAAAAAATATCTGGGGGATGTGAATCGTTATTGAAAATCAATAGCTCATTCAAGTTGGATAGAACGTATAGATTACTGGAGTGCTATGAATAAATGGAGGGATTAATTAATTCAAGGGCTCGTGATCATTAAAATTTTCGGAATGGATTGAATCGATCGCTCCGTATTTTGTATTCTCGATAAGAATTGAATAATTGTACACAAGTAGATATTAATTCTTATGGATTTTAATTAATTGCTTTGACGCAAGAAATGTCTGTAGTTACTTTTCGATTAGAACCACAAATCCTTAAATATACTCCCAGGAGACAGCAGCATGACATTTTTATGTACACTCACGGGACCCACTCGAAGACACTTCTTCAAATCACCCTCTCTCCACCCCTTTATTTATTCCACCCTCATTTCTTTTGGCCCAGAGTATACTCCATTTAGCTTCTCACAAAAGTGTACAAGAAATCCTCAGGAGCTGAGTGCATTACCGCCATAAAAAACCACAGCTCCACAACTTATGTCTTGAGAAAAAACGACAGATGAGTGAGCGACGTAAGAGTATGGGGTTGAGCTACTGATGCACTCATCCCAGTGGCCATCACCGGAAATTCCGGAGCTTTTGAATGTAAGTCTTACTCACTCATGACCGCTGTCATTACCTCAACAATTACACTCCGTTTGCTACCCAAAAACGCTAAAAAAAAACCTCCACTTCATTCTGCAAAAAAATATGACCTTCCTGACTCGCCGTGTTCGCGCTCTGTCTCATTTTTTTTTAATCCGCCAAGAGTTGAGTCTAATCTCATAACCACATGTAAAATTGCAATATCCACCGAAAGCCCCAGAAAAAAAATCCAGCAAAAACTTTCTACTTTTAACCGGCAAATTGATTCCTTTAATTTTAATTCCCAAAGCTATATTTGTAGCAGTAAATTTTCAACAGCAACGTGGTCTGACCAGTAGCAGGTTTAATCTACTAAATATGCCAGACTGTGTGCGACCATTTCCACTGCATATGCGAGCAGCATCTGTTGCGGCATTGACACTTTTTTTCCAAGCTTCTAATACTGAAATGAAAATGAAAATAAAAAAAAGAGGTGAAAAAGGAGAAAGGAAAAACGAATAACTTGGAAAAACGCAATAACCGATATTGACCCTGTGGAATTGCACACAATGGGAAACGACAAAGGAAATAATATTCAACCCATTTCCAATACTTAATTCACCTACTGTACAGTGCCATGCACTTGGGACGAAGAGAGATATTTCTGTGTATATTGAGCAACCAGAGGGGGGGATAGGGATGAGGGGTTTTGTTTGCGTGTGAATGTGGGGGCGTCACAGAAAGTGCCGGGTGTAAGTGATGTATTCCCCGTTATAAATATCGCCGTTCATACCCGAGTGCCGCTATGTGTTCTCTCTGCATCGTATCCGTTAATGCTACCGACGTTAAAAGAGTTTATGGGCCAAATTTACTGTTAGGAAAAAAAAAATTATAGAAAAAAAAACGAATATTTACGCGCCCGAGTGTGGATGTACTCGCAGGAGATGTTCTTCGCACTTTTCCGTTGTATTTTATTTCAATTACTGGCACAATTTTTGCACTCTCGAGTTCTACCACGATATAGGAGTCTTGTTTGTAATACACAGCATTGATAAATTGGGGTACATGGGAGAGTACGTTCTTTAAGGGTATGAGTTTATCGTGTAGATGGGGACAGAGAAAATTTATGGTAATGTATGTCAGAGTGAGGTATCTTTTAATTTTTTTTTGGATTGCTTGATAACTCAGTTGCAATGAAAATACCCAGGGTAAATATCAGTTGAACCTCCATTCCATGGGAGTCATGAACTTTCGCTGCAACAGCCCAAAAATACACTATCGTATTATTACAAATACAAAAATCATCGAATTATCAAGCCGTATTTTTATTGATACAGACCAAAAATTGATCAATTACTGTATTTTCGAAATGTTGAAATGTCCAGTGTCCGTCCTCGAACTCATTCCTGATAAATGTAACCTAAATTTCACTTTGGGGTTCGTAGAACTATTCACGATTTACTTCTCATTTTTCAATGTCTTTTTTACGAAACGAGATTCGCGGCGGCATCAATTCTAGGTTGAATCTATTAAAGACCGAATTGAAATGAATTATTGAATGAAAATATCCTAGTTCAACAGAATTCTCATGGAAATGACTGATCGAGAGAAATTCTGAAATTCTGAAAAAGACATTCTCTTCTGGTTAGAGTACTAAATTAAAAAAAAATGATGAGTATCATATTTTTGCAGCCGCATCCACTTTATTCTCTTCCATTCGACCCATAGCCATTTGACCCTTTTGAATGTATCTCCAGCTGACCATTCTCTGAGCTTATCCACTACTAAACGTTACCCTGTGCTACGCGTGCCCGTACTTGGCTCAAACCCAGCTGAGGCTTACCGCACAATGCCGCATAGGCATTCTGTCTTACGCTGGAATTGAGTCGTGGCATTCCCACTTATTCCCAGCTTGAAAGACTGCATCCGCCGAGAGAAATTTATCCCAAAAATTACCCCATCAGTGATCATGTAGAACACCAGCAACTTACGAATTTCAATAGATAAATAGGTTCAAAAAATCTTATCAAAGAAAATATCGAGAAAATTGATCAATGTTTAATTAATAATTTTTTATTACAGTTGTTTATCAAAAAGCAGCAAAAATGCATTTGGCCTAGACTAAAATCATAATCTACCATATATATTTGCTTTTATATATTTACTTTTTATTATTTTTATTTGAAATTCTTTTTACGACTTTTTTGCAGAGGTTGTTCAAAAATCTATAATATTTCGTTCAGTTTTGCGCACCCCTTCCCAATCCGCAATTAATCAGCAATAATAAAAAATCGTGAATTTTTATCTTCATAGAAGAGCAAATGATTCATAAAAGCCGCGCAATAAATTCCCTTCGACACTTTAATGCCCGTTATACTCTTAACAATATTAACACATACGTTATGAAATGGCAGAACTTTGTGCGGTCGGCCATATAATTTGCCACTTTGTCCTCGTTATCTTCTGTTTTAAATATGAATAGTGCCCCCTTTGCGTCCACCCCTCCATCCGCAGCGGTGTACACTTGGCCATACATTATTTAGAAGGAGAGTTGCTCATAAAAAAATATATATATATACTGGCCATTTTCTGGAATGGCGAATCAGCCCCGAGCTCTCATCCACCGCAGACATCTTTTTTTTATCATGATTATTTTTTGACTTTAATAAGTAACAAGATAGCGCAACTCCAAATGAACAATTTCTCCGGTCGATGTAATGAGGAGGGTGGGAATAGACGGTGTGGGGGGGTTAATCGATGTCACAGACCGTTCCGTTACGATCGTATAAATTTGCATAAACGATGAATAAGCAATCATACTGCAATACTCACTGGCGATATATGCAGTTGGCTGGAGAAGAGTGGGGATGCGGTAAATGTAACAGTAAGTCCATAGCAAATATTGCTAAGTGGTCTGTCTTTGGTTGTAAGAACGTAGAGTGGCTCTGTCCTCGTGCCAGCATTAAGAGGGCTTTACCAACCTTTCCCCAGCATCCCGCCATCCAACTGTAACACCATTTAAACCACGGACGATGGAGTGAATAAATATCGGGAGTTTCTCCCCGGCGTCTTGTACTCCTTTAGGTTTACTTCTATCTTGAAATCAGAAATTCTGGGGGGAGTATGAGGCTTGGAGGGAGGAACTGAGAGAATGAGGGCGAGCCATTGTTATCGGCGTCGGGAGAGTAATTCAATATGCTCGAAATTTTTTAGATTTTTAAAACGTGAATTTCAGCAATAATACCGGGGAAAAAAATCGTGTTCAAGCATAAATTATGATTAATTCATTTTTATAGACACCAGGGGGAACGAAGATTGTGTATTTTATTACTGGGAATTCTCTCGGGAAAAATGTGTGGTGGGAGGAGTGAAATATGATGTGTTGGGGAGATAATTAGAAAATAGTAAACATGGTGGAGTGAATAATTTTCATTCTTTTGTATTTGTTTTTCCTTCAGGCTTCCGGTGTATCTGAATTGCGATGAGATGTAAGTCTGAGAAATTTTCCGTATTTTTTCAGTCTGATTCAACGAATATCAAGGACTCAGTTAACTTGTGATATTAGATGCATAATTTGTTTCAACATTTTTCGTTATTTGAAGTTGCTTTACAGAGAGCTTCTGCCGTTCTTCTATGTAAATTCTCCGTTGGGAAATTGCACCCGTGATATTGGTGCTGCATAAATATTTGTGCTTGAGTGGAAGACGAAGAAACGATGCATAAATACAAATGATGATATTTATCAGATGTACAGAGGAAATAATTATAGAAGAGAGATATTCCTCAGATATGATATTAATGCCTCGCTGACTAATGTAATAAGCTATGCCACTGCTGTCGGATTATTGCCATTTTTTGTTGAATTTTTTCTTACCCCAGATTTGAGTTCACTCCGCTTCACTGCTAGTTGAGACTTTTTTATCATTTGAATATTGACCTCATTCTCTCAACGATTGGCTTAAGCATTGACTCGCTCATTCCCCTAATTTCGTCGGGAACCGAGAGAGCATCCCTTATGTTGAGGCCTCATCTGCATTTTTGTTTTCCAAGAGGTAGTATACAATATCCAGTACGGACGAGTATCTGAGAGAAAAAAAAATCCACCAACGAATCTACCTCTCAATGCCTCATTTCCATATTCCTGTATCGATGAAAATTCAGGAATACTCTTGTCTATCCTCTCAATGAATACATATTCTGCACACAATGTGAATTACGCCCGCGGAACAAAGAAATGGAAATTAGAAATTTGACATCAAATGAACGAGGAGAATAATAATAATAATATTCTCACGATCGGGCGAGTTGTCGGAATCTGAAATACTTACGCGAATGGAATACCCATAATTTTTTTCCACCAAATTATTCCTTCTTAATTTTTTTATTTTTTTCCCTGACATGATAAACATAATGATTGATCACGAGTCGAATATGGCGCGTTCGCCTGATGAAATTCGTCCATTCACTCATTTTTATTTAGTCCTCGAAGTTATTGCATGCCTCAAGTGTTCCATAAATAAGCAATTCATCGTACTAACTGTCTGAAAATTTGTAGCATAAAATTGAGAGATAGTTTCGCCAACTCCATTCGTCATCCACCACCCAAAACCCAAGTGAAGGGAACTTATTCCGTAGACCGTGTATTGGAGCGAGTGTCATCCAACAAACCCTGTTCGTGTCCCAGTGCTATAAATCCGAATAGACATTAAATCCAAGATCTCTCGTGAAAGTTGAATCAGCCATTATCGCCTATTTATTTACCTCGAGACTCAATACGCCGTCTGGATGAGTATTTAAATCACTCCCCTAGTCTTCACCACATGGCTGCCGCATTTACATCCAGCTCCAGACTGCCAACACGTTATATATTGTGAGATATCGTCCAGAGGCTATCCTACCAAATACCACAAATATTCATGGAATAAAATTCACTGGATTTTCACCGATTCCTCACCTATCCCAACCTCTCCGTTATCTTTCACGCTATTCGACTTTTATTATTTTTACGACATCTTGCCTCCTTCTCTTGGCTCTAAATGAAACCTATTAAAAACTCTTCACCACCTGGCAGAAACGATACTTGAACAGTGACAGACCCGAGCAAGCGGGAGAATTAAAATATTTATGAATGAAATATCGAAGAGCCAGAGATCGATCGTATCTCAAGTCTGTGTCAGGAGTTCGGGGGATGAAGTGGATGTGGCGAAGACTCAGCGATGGAAAAAGCCTAGGTGAAAAACGCAACGCAATATTTTATATTTACAATAAGTACATGAGGAAAAAAAGGACATTGCATTTGTGTACTTTTCCGACGTCACGAAACAACTTGAGGCATGTGAGATGTAGCTCAAGATTTTGAAAGTGTTTTATGGCATTGTCCACAGTATAAAACTGACAGATAACTTAGTAAATGAAAAAAAGTGCCTACCCCCACAAGCCATTAAAAAATTATGAGAGCCAACTGCCCACGAATTTGTACAGGAAATATGTGAATACCGGGACTCCTTATTTCATTTTTATGTACGACGAATTTCAAATGATAAAAAAATAACAAATGTAAGATACTGGCAGGACTTTTCTACTTGAAAGAAGCTGAAAAATAACTTTCCACTCTACTCTTTGCTATTTGTAAAAAGTATTAACAGTACCGATCAAGTACGGTACCCAAGGACACAAAATGTACTCGGGATAAGTATCTTTCCAACTTTTTGAAAGTAAATGCTTTTCTCAGGTGTAGTATACTTGACTTTATTCATTCTCGATGACAGAATCGAATGAAAATGGATTTTTGTATTGAAAGAGGAATATACTGGATTCAAATATATTTTTTTCTAGACTGGAGTACGTAAGGTGTGACGACCTCGAAACGTGCCGCATCGGGACCACCTTTCTTCGTGACAAGTATATACAGTAGTTGAGGCTTCGAGGACATTCGATTTTATCTCGAGATTGTCGAACCCGATACACCCACAGGGTTGAAAGTGCCTTATCAAGATCTGACATTGATGAGGAAAAAGAAATACGAGACAGTTGTTAAAGGAGGCGGGAAAAAAGAGGAAACGAGGAAGGAAGAAAATCAATTAACACTTATTCACAACTTTTTTATGGGCTCTGCAAGTACATTCAAAGTTTCCCTCGATAAGTGCGTGATAATAGGCCATTGGAAAAATATGCGCTTCTCGCTTCTCCTTTCATCCCTTCATTTATTTCCACCGTTTTATGAAGTTAAACGTTGAAAAAAAGCTATACACCAGACATATGGTGAATTGAGGAACGATTGGTTCGCTTATTGCACAAGTTTGCTCCTCACTTCTGAGAGGAAGTACAGTAGAAGTGGGAAGGACTGGTGGGTTCTAGCGAATTCTCAAGTGAAGGTATTACGTGATAGAAAAAACCATCGAAGAGCAGAAGATTCATATCGCAAGTAGGTCAATGCATTTTAAGTCCATGAAAATCGATTTTTCAATAAATATTTTTACGGATGATGTGATGTTGATTTGTGCAACTCATGATAGTGGCTAGCTTGATAAAATGAAACAGCATCGGCGATGTTGCAACGTCGAGTTTTACAAGGAGCAAACCCCTCTCACTCCCCAGCATCGCCCTGTTTCTCGCCGAGCGGTGATTCTCCTCTGGTGATTCGGTTAAAGTGCCCTACGACAGGGACGCAATGGAAGCAAAATGGATACGTGAGTTGAATATTTTTTTTTTTTTTTCATTCGCCGGAAATTGAAGCAACGAAAAGAGAAAGGAGTGAAAACCTTTGAACATTTTCAAGCGGTTTATCGATAATTCAAAGTGAACGTGTTTTTCCTGAACCACTGATTGTAATGTTGGAACGGTTGTGGTATACATATAGATGGCCCGTTTGAAGACCAAAAGAAACAATGGGGTTGAAAAAAAAAAAGTTAAAGGGACATTTTTGAAAGAGAGAGTTGTGCAGTTGGGCATGATTGCGCCAACGAAAAGAAACGAATGGGAGATTTTTTTTTCCGAATGAGGCCAAATCCATGCAATGGTCGCAGCATGGATGTGCAATCATTCCGCGACGTGCCCGTGAAAGCTTATCATTGGGTGTAGGGAGAAAAAAAAATACGGTGGAGAACACAGAGTGAAGCGAGGGAAATGATGGGACGGCACGTCCGCAGTACCACAGTGGCATCCAGAGACATTTTCAGGGCGCGTCAACTGGTTGTGCACACGCGACACAAGCGGTCATTTTTATGCATGGAATCGCAACACTGCTTTAGAATCTTCATGAAAACATATATTCAGATGTGGAAAACAGTGAATGTGAATTGTATGTGAAAAGAGTGGCGGTGTAGCTCCGTGCCCTCGGCCCGTACCAGGCTTGCACGGCCACCCCAATACCGCCGATAAATATTTGCCCATCACCCATGCACCCACTGACAACATTTCCTGAAAACGTAAAGTTACCCGCTCTATCTTCCTCGTTTCTCCTTTTTTTTTCGGCTTAACTCTTTTTTTCAAATTTATTTTCATGCCCCGGTCTCACTTCTTTGCGTCTTTCCATTTTTTATCCATCCGGCTGGTGACATAAATATTTATCTCGTTCCACCTGTGGTGAGGAAAATATCCCCAAGACGACGACGGCAGCGTAAAATATATCCGGTAGTATTTGAGTTTGAGGATTTGGCCTTAATTCTCGGGATGGGATGAATTTAGGTGAGTGGGTGGAGGAGTGGAAGCATCGGATCTTCTCACAATCCCATTTGGAGATGAAGACTCAATGATGGATATCAAGTTGCGTAATCCTTCAGAATACAGGCAGTCTATCACAGCTGCAACAACTACGGATTCTGATTTTGGTTACTTTATGATTGTCGTTTACATTAATTAAGAGAAGTGAAGTGAATAGTGTGCCACTTTTCTGCGACTGCAGCAAGCGAATCAGAATGACTAAAAGAAAATTTCAAACCCACCCGATAATTGACAGAATCGAATTACGAGTTTAAGTGAATTTCCCCGATTTTGGTCTTCCAGATTTGAAATTCCTAATTCGATTACATGGGCTCAGCGTGAGGTTTAAACCTAACAATAAAAATTTTTCAGTACCTAAATCTGTAATATATCAAACACCCACGAAAAAAATGAGTGAGATTGATAAATTGACGTTTATTCAATGGTTTCAATATTCAATGAGTTCCTTCCCATTTCATAGAAGCCGTCAATTCTATTCCTATAAATTTCGATCAAATATTTAAAGAACAGAATCTACAATTCAGCCACCTTATGCTAAATATATCTCCGACGGTGCGCAAATGGGAGATAAAACATGAAACAAAATAAACAGGTTCGAGTTCAAAGATTTGTTTTTAATTCTCAAATAGATAGATTAAATTCAAAAGATCGAATGAGAAATTAGATGCGAAAGCGTTTTACGATTTCATTCATGAATAAAGACTAGATGACGTAGATGGAGCAGCGGGTTTCTATATCTGGTCTACCGCAGTTGCGAAAACCCACAAATTCTGATTTCATTCGGAAAAGATTTTGTTGAGAGGAAATGGGTAAAAAAGAATTTGGACTAAGCCCGCAGACCCCGGATAATTCTCATAGCGTCCGTGCGAGAAGCTGCCGGTGTAATGCGGTAACGGCAAACGCTGCACCGAGCTTTGAGGTACACCAAGCAAATAATTCAGTCGGAGAGGGCTCAACCTCTTCGCTGAATGATATAAGGTATAACCTCACCGCTGTGTGTTAAAGCAGAGGAATAGTTGATTGCGAGTGGTTGACGATGAAACGTAGCGGTGAATTTGCCCGGGGGTTGATAACGAGAGGAGTGAAGGTACTTGAGAATCGAGAAGAGATAGTTTGGGAGGGGCACTCGGAAATCCATGGTGGAAGCGCAAATAACGTATGACGGCTTATACCGAATGACCTCCAATGCCATGACACCGGTTCTCTATCTGCGGAATGTACTCACGGAAATCGAGGACGAAAAACGGGATTAGAAGGGGGTGGCAGGCGGTGGAAATCAATAGTCTCCAAATCAATTGGGGAAGTTCAACTGATTGTGTGAAAATCGAAATACTCCATGGAGAGTCGATTAATCGCCCATAGTACATTCGGAGATTTTTTGTTCTTCTCCAAATAACTCGAGTCACTTGCAGGGGATCAACATTGAGTTTTAATTGGGTGAGTGAACAAATTCAATTTTAGACAACAGACAATTTTTTCACGCCAAGATTATAGACGAGATGGGAACTGCACTCGAGTCGGAAAAAAAAAATATTTGTTTCTCTGTTACTTTCGCTTCTGATAATTCATTATCGTCTACATTTATCCTCTTGAGTTTTCGAATGACCTCGAAACTCGTGACACGAATTCTATATTTTCGGATTGTACCGGGGGAAATTGAGGACGCCAAACAGGATTAGATGTGGTAGAGTAATATCGAAGATAAACAGTTCCCGAATCAATTGGCGGAGTTCAACTAATTGTCCGAAAATTGCAACATTCAATGACAAATCGATTAGTCGCCAAAACCAAATGGAAGGAATGTACAATTGTGTACATCTACCTATTTGGATGAGGTACTGAAGTCAGAGTGTGCACAACAAGTCCACTGGGAGATATTAATTAGCCACAAATTTCCAATAGACGCTAGGCAATTCCTGAACCAACAGGGGATCTGACAAGTATACAATCTATCATGTACCCTCCTCGACCTATTAGTCTGCCCATCTTAATGACAAAAATTTATTAACTCATCTGAGTGATTCCCCTCTGATCCCCACAAGATCCATAAATCATAATCATCTTTATAAATTGAACAGCTAATCCTCAGTTAAAATTTTAATGACTTTGTTTCATTCAGCTGCGGTGCAATACCAAATATTTTCATAAAATCCAATAAATCACTTTGGCACATGAAAAATGTTTGTCTCGAATCCATACTATCAAATATTCGAGACGCGTCATATAAGTTTTGAAGTAACAATTCGTCTCTATAGCTGACGCCATTTAAAAAAATGGTTCTCCGCTTAAATGTGCAGAGGGATATTGCTATGATTGTTGAGCAATTTACTTTGGAATATTACAGGGACTGGGGGAGGTTTGGTATTTCCCCATCGTTTCATCGCGTTCCAAGGGAACAAGTGGAAATGGAACAAGGAAATGCTGAGGCCCAACCAAGCGAATAGATCGGTAAACCACGAGGCGGAGAGGCGTAGTGAAGGACTTGATGGGGATAAGGCAAAAGTGAGAGAAAGGATGGGATTATTCAGCGCTGTCGAACGGAAACCCACGAAAATTCATGTGCTCATCCAAATGTGAACATACCTGATCCATTACTTGCATTACTTGGCGGTATACGCCGATAAAAATTTTACAATAATACCACGAAGATAAATTTCTGAATTTTGCACTATGATTGAATAGGATAATTCCATTATCCGATTTCAACTCCAGAAACGCATGTTCAGAATAATGGAATACCTCTCGTGGCTCCGCATTCGATGGTTAACGCTAGAATATCCCCTGGGCTGAATTTAATCCATTAAAATTAAGCCGATACATGAAATGCCAAGCGAGACTCTCCAATCGGTGAAATCGATTCACCGAAAATCTGAAGCTATTTGATGAAACCGATAATTGAGGATTGAATATCGCTGTTTCGACACTCGATGCCCCTTCAATCCGTCATTGTCATTATAATATGCGATCCATCAAGCGATAGGCAAAAGAAAGGCCAAGAGGAGGAAAACGTCCTGAAAAAAAAAATATATATATATTGCTTAACAATTTATCACTGGGTATTCATTCGATTTATGTGCCATCCATCTCTTACCTATTCATTAATACCCTCAATTTTCATCTTTCCACCCACTGGAGCGCACAATGCGAATGGCGGGAGAGAGGCAATAAAACTATTTGACATTTCGAAACCGAAGTATGACAAATATACCCTTCTTGTCAGCACTATCTGCGATCCTCAGGCACAAATATTTAATATCCGGGCAAAATTGACACACCGAGGTAAAAATTTTCCCTCGGAATTCACTTTATACTCTATTCAGCTCACACTCAGTCACAGGTATATTCAACAGTAACGAACAAGTAAAAATCGAATTCACGTGGATAATGTGAATCCACTCAAATAGGAAATAACAACAAGTAACTTGCTCGGTGAAACCCAACTGTACTTTTACATTTTACATTCACCCAAATTGAGGGAGTCGCTATTACATCATTCCACTTTATATACAATTCAATTCTCATTTCACTGATTGACAACTGCATACTGGGGGCTCAGGAAGATTGGAGTAGTACCTTGGTTAGAAGCTCTTGAAACGATAAAGCAGAGATTGTGCTGGTCTCAGCTAGACGTCTCAACTTGGCGTCGTAAACCTCGGCTTATCTGGAATTCATGGTAAAACGAGTCGCTTCTTTGGGGTACTTCTCAGGGCCTGGGAGCTACACCGATACCATTAGAGAGGAAAGTGAGATGTTGTATGTTGGATAGCGAGAGCAAGATTCTCCGGTGCAATTCGCTCGACGATGAAGGGAACGGGAAGAGCCAATGCTTGCTGTGTTGATGCCAGAGGGTGAAAAGAAGAGAGATACACAAAAGGCTAAGACTGAATGGGAAGGCAAGTTAGCTCACGTGGAGAATGCCTGTGCGAGAAATACGACAGGTATCTGGCATACCACGGACTCTACGCCGTGCGCGGTTTTCTCAGCATTCCAAACTCCCTGGAAGCGGGGTTACGTAAATCAAACGGGGGAATTACTTATCGGTTGAGCTTACTCGCCTCCAAACGGCTTGCACTAAATTTACATGCGGCAACGAGCCCTTGGGCAAGTGCATTCGGTACATCCGGGACATTGGCAAAACGCGGCTTTCACACGGAGACAGATTCTAAAAGTACTAGTACTAACATCACAAGGCAAAAAAATTCCAACGCCCCTAGCGAAAATTTAATTGAGTTACATGTTATTTTTTTTTATTAACATGAAATTTTTATGTTGTAGCGAAAACATTTGCAAATTCGAACTGCTCTGAATATTTAACATATGACCATTCTTAAGTGTTTTATTTACTTATTTCTATTTTTTGATTATATTTATGATAATTTATGAATTTTTATTGATTATAAAAATACTTATGATGATGCAGTGCTAGTAATTGTAGGTTTGTTATTATCATAGTGATCATGATGAATTTTTATTCTTATTTGGTCCTCCCAGGTCTTAATACGAGGTTTTCGAATGGTATAATGAATAGTCTTGAGCCCTCGATATTCATCGATTTCCTACCCAGAAATTAATGGATGGCCATGCAGCTATTATCGAATGCAGACAATTCTCCATGTCTACGTTCGTAATTGGATCGGCATTCCAATCGAGGTGTTTGAAGGGAGGTGGAATAAGGGGACCACACCAATGCGGTTCACCATGTTATTTGCAATGGGACGTAGGTGAACTGATGAATCAATCTATTATATGTATATGCTTTACCCATATATTCCAAATGGCAACAAAATTTCCTCCCCCTAACCTTTCACACTGATTGAGATGCTAATTCAATTCCCAATTATTGGAGATGCGTACTGTTTCAATAATTATATCACATGTACGTGGTTTAGTCCTGAAATTCTCTTCCCTACGCCAAATTTTCCCAAGAATTTCCCCTTCTAAATTACTCCGCACGTTATTCCCTGATTGAAAGCATCAACCAAAGAATCGCTTTTCCCAGTTTAATTCTTTTGTTTAATCAGGTCAATATACCTCGAGAGCTATTTGGACGCAGATGCACCAATGGCCGGGTTCTATAAATCCAGGACTCGAGATAACTGGGCCACAGTAGTATCGATGCATTCAATTGAAACCACCTTCTCTTCCAGTTCAACTGACACTCTTCCCCCGCCTTCACCGCGCAATTCTCACCGTCGACGAGACAGATCCGTTTTCTCTCCCCATGGCTCACCTGCTTTCAAAATCCTTTTGGCAAAGATTGCACCTCTCCCAAGAACGGTATATTCAGCTTTGCCATCTACTGTACACAAAGCTGTTACAACATTCTCCGGATAACGTATACGCGTATTTTTGCTGAAGGCTGAGTCGGTAATCTCAGTTCTGCTCTAATATTCCGCTGGTCAAATGCGCGTTCCGGGGAGGGAGGGAGGGGGGGGGGCAGGGGCCCAATTTAATTTAATATAGAATTCCGGGGTGTCCTGCTTGGAGTCATTTCCGAATTGGGCCTCTGCATGGATTTCTTGAAAAATCATTTCGGGCATCATAGAGAAGATGTTGGATGTATCAAGGCAAATAAGAAATTGTCGAGAGGAGTGATGTGGGGTGCATTCCCATCAGACAAGGGATTGCAATGCGAAGGGACATAATTCAGTCGGGACGTTGGCCTTGATATATGGAAGTCCGGGACAAACGAGATAGTCGTTTCCTCACTGGCCCCACAGGGGTATACGACAAGATGTGTCCAGTCTCGCCTTCGACGCAAACAGAAACAAAGCTGTGATTTATTGGGTACTGGTAGACACCAGCAGAGTTATTTTGAGACTCCCTCTTGAACCGTTTGTAATGTCGTATGCGCAGCACATTATGTACTTGCTGATATAGTCAATTCGAGGAGAATTATACGCCTTCATGTGGCAGCGACACTGTCCTCAGGCGTTTTATGCCCCGCGGAAGCAAGAGCATGTCCCAAGGGCTGATGTTTCCATATATAATAACCAGTTCATGTGAAGAATCATTTTGCATTCTTCCCAGAGAATGAATTGATGCAGGATTGATGGGGGATGAAATTGTTGTAGTTAACGCGTTAACTTTAACAGCAATTGGAATGACTTTGTCGTTGGTAATATCTTAGTCATATGACTTTATATATTTCCGTTGAACAACCTACTACTGCCACCCGATATTTTCAATACCTGTCATCGCAGAGTATTCTCTTGAGGACTATGAAAGAATTTCAATGCCCAAACGAAAGCATTTGAAACATTCTTGTCTACTCTCGAACGCGACCAACAACCAACATTCTCGTACCTTCGGTGAAGGTTGAAAATGTCAGTGCTGACGTTACCACGCGCCTGTCGACTTTGGATTTTCTGGCACGAAGGAAAATTCCACCTTCATCTTGCCTCAGCTGTAGCTTGAAACACGTCTGGATAGAAGGGAGGATATTAACTCCAGAGAAGACTCTGAGAGGGTCAGAGCACATTTGTTTAATCGATCCACACGTACCTTCACTTCTCCATTACTCCTCATTGCATAAGCACAGCGACCCAGTTCACGAAATAGTGAAGCACCTTGTAACCTCAAATCCCTATCTCCCGCTCTCAGATATGCATAATGTGACAAGCTGCAGCCATTGAAAGCACAGTGAGCTGGGTTTTATCACAATAAATGCTTAATGCTGTAATTACCAGTATACCTGGATCCATACTTTATTAGCCTAAATGACTGGAGACAGTTTATTCAGCGACTGCTCATCAGACACTAACGATAAGTGAGTGAAACAAGTACATGATATATAAGCAGGCAAAATAATCAATGGATCATTTAAGGCATTCGTGGCATATTCTGACGATAGCCCCAGTTTGCAATGAATTAATTATCGGACGACTACTTGTTCTTCGTTAAACGAACTTTGATAATCTTCAAAGAAAAATCTCGACGCAGCTCATTTGAATTGAATTCCCCTTTAAGCATCGGATATCGACTTCATTCTGATCTTTTCTACAGCCATTATTAAACTGTCTTATTCCGATAATTACTTGCCATGTACTTAATCCGGGAAATTTTACTAAAGTGTAAACGAGTACTTTGTAATAATGGGTTAATTATTTAAGATACCGACTAGACGTAACTGTACTAAAAAATGATGTACCCTCACATCCCGTCAAATGCTGAAAATTTCATAGAAACTTGCGATAAGTGAATTATCGGATAATCAATATGAAATTTCACTGTTGAAGGAACTTGGCTCGCCGATGAGGAATCTTCGAATGCGCACATGTTAATCGATAAAATAGAACCGAAGCCGAAATTGTTTTCATGCCAACTCAGTCTCGACTTCATTGTGGCCTCCACTCCCGGACATTATCGTGCTGGGATTATCCCCATAATCGTTGGAGCCGTATCTAATCCCGAATGATTTACCCAGTCCATGGGTAATTTTGGAAGATCCGCCTTCGCCACATATCCATCTTGCATCTGGGACACGTTGGGTGGATTACATATCGCCCAAATACATCGCTGACGAACGTCTCACTAGGGTTCATCGTTGCGACACATCCTGCAAGGCAAGTTGAGGCAATTGTCTGTGAATGATGGATGACCCTGTAGGAGGACGAGCGGCGACGTAGGCACAAGCGAAACTACGTTGGAGGTTAGTCGGGATCAAATGACAATTACCACCGCAGAACGCCCGGTCGGACAATGACGTATGTACCCAGTTCAAAGAGGTGATGGGTAGGTGGAAAAGGGCTAGGAGGTGGAAGGGCCGACGACAGTATTCCTCTAATGCTACAAGAGAATAATGAGCAAAGGTCATATGCCAGAAACTTGAAACTCTTACGCACCCTAAGTAATTCAGCAGACCAACTACGGAGATAATACTTCGAAGGTCTAACAACCCTTTTTTTTCTTATTATTTGAACTATTGAAATCTGTACATATGATTTCTCCACACGGCCGATATACTGGTCGATATAGGCAAATGAATTCTATACATTTATAATCTGTTCGCTTTGCAAACTTTTCCAGTATGTACGGCGGAGTGTGAGCAAAGCTTTTCAGTCGATTTAACTAATTATTTCTCGATGCATGATAATTCGGGCAATATCCCATTATATTGGTCGAAACGTTGACAATCTAAAAGTTTATGAAGCTTTTATAAATAGAATGAGATTTTTCGTTAAGATATTCCAATCTCTTCGGGCAGCCGACAGTGCAATGCGAGAACTCTGGGAAATTAATTGGACGAATACCATCAATCCAACATTTGAACCCATTCACAATGCTTGATTGGTTCAGGGGTGTTCTAAACCAATTAATTCTCAATAATGTCTCCGCTCTCCCAATTCATTTATAACACAATATCTCGATTTTCATTCACATGAAAGCTCTTATTTATCCTGTATTTCATCTCCACGTATCCTCATAACTCGTTGTGCACAGTTTTGCAAGTTTTTTGTGGTGATCGTTTCTTTTTTTATTTTTTATCTGGGCGCACCGTCTCATACATCAAGCGCTATTCAATCAAGCTATCTTGTTCTAAGCCTGAGCTACAAACCTGCCCTAAGCACCAATCATGTCGACTCGGGTTGATAGATGGATTCAATTCACGTTAAAGCGATGGCCCTTCGGAGATCTTGAAATTCCGATACCATGCTGCCATGCTCAGTGAACGTAAAAAGTACATAATCCCGCCCTCGCGCTCTCTCCCCCGACATCAATCAATTCCATCGATTCGTATCGCGACGTCGCTGGTCGGGGCGGGGGAATAAAAAAAACATGTATATGGAGTGTCGGGTGGCCCTAATACATGGAAAGGGGTAAAGAATGCGGTGGTAAGCGACTGGACAGACAGACCAAGCCAATGCGACGATGTGTGACATTTCCGTTTCTGTGAATTCACATTGGCATTTATTCCCTGTCACATCAGTTGATCGGTTTCCGCTTCGAGCTCCACCATCCTCTTTACTTCAAACTTCCGGTTTATGTCTAACCTGAGCATTAATGAGCCAAATTAATCATTCGAAAATAAAAACACCTGCACTTTTTTACATTCAACCTTTGACTATCTGAATCATTGAGGCTTGGTTAAAAAGCAATTATGGTTAATGGCAAGGCGGTGGTTCATATACCCATGTCATATAACCAATGTCGAGGCCATATTTATCTACCAGCCATTCGATTCAACACAACTCCCCTACATTATCCATCTAGCAACCATATCGTGCCTTTACAGCCCTGCCCTACCACTCATCAACCTAATCTACTTGCCTAACCAATACATATCCATATGGCGCAAACATCGCCATTGTATCTGTCCGTTAAACGGACGTCGTGCTCCACACTCTGGGGAATAATAGTGAAAACGATTCCATTTATCGGTATTAACGATATCTATTGACTTCCGTAAATATAAACATCGAAGTTCTCAATGTCCTACTTTTCTTACCCATAATCCAGTATGGTGAAGTGTACGAGAGTATTATGTGTGGTGAAGTAACTAAAATTTACGATTCGTAACATGGCTATGGGCGCAATATAATGCATCAGTCCAACGCCTTCCATCTTGGCAATCTCTGCTGAGTAATTTTTTTTCTTTCTCCCCTCCAACCACAAACTTACCTACTGCTTTATCACCACCAGTGGGTGCCAACAATATAAATGGTTTTTACTCACTGCCTTTTCCAACGAATGTTCCGTACACGTGCAGTCAGCTGCTAAATTGTTTTGAGATCGTTGATGCGTTGTTTGATAAGCACAAGATATGAACATCGAGTTTTAATCCAGTTGAGAAGATCCGAGACATTATCATGTTCGTGCACACGATAAATACTAGTAGCTTAAACCAATTTAAGACAACAACGTCAAACGTACGACTAATATCTTAAATTTCAATTAATTGAGTTAAAAAAATGCTTCTGAATCCTTTTAACAGTTATTGCCAAACGCGAAATCCAACGATATAAAAATTATAAGTATCAAGAAAGAAGTCAAGAAATAATTCCATAAATACACATTTGCCCTAAGTCCACTTCCGGTAAATCCTCAAATTGAGTCAATTGTTTTCTTGAAAAGCAGATGAGAATTACAAATTGCAATTATAAATCCACAGATAATAGGGTATTAGCCCTATTATCAAACAAATTGAATACACAAGTGAATCCAAACAATGTTACGAAACAATGGCATAAATACACGAACAGGCACGTACGACTCGCAGTTCGTTTATTTCAGGGAATAGTACAAGGTAACACGATTATGACCATTACCTCTTTGTGCCAGCATCCAGGACTCCTCGTCCTGGCTCTCTCCATGCTTTATCTTTAGTCTAGCTCCGTGCTGCAGGGTCATTCTCTTCTCCTATTTTCCAATATTTAGCAAGACAGGGAAACCATTAGATGCACGGAAATATGTTTCCCCATTCTTTTCTCATCTATTTTGCAGCATTCAATAACATTGCAACTCATATACCTATCTATTTACACAATTGTTCTATATTTTTTATGAGCCACTGGGGAGTTCAATCGCATTCAGCACCCAGAGGAAATTAGCGGCAACTAGTTGACCCGATTCGTTTGAACGACACCACTCACGCTACTGTGTTTATATTTTCTCAGCTTTCTTTTCTGATGGCATTGTCTACAAACGAAATTCATTCCTCTCCATGTTTTCTTTAAATTTATTCATTAAATCGTTTGCTTTCTTTTTAGAGGCAGCTTTGTTTCTTTCGCTAACGCCTAACACTCGATATCTGAATAATCAATGGAGGGGTTGTGAAATTGGTGGATTGCTGTCTGTTGGGGTGTGAAATTATAGGATTGGTGGAAGTTGTATTGGAGAAGGGGCAGATCGGCCGATGATTGATATTCAAAACTTCAAGGACTACTTAGAGAATACGTTCGAAGATGAAGAGATGCGCGGAGATTAGTTCACATCGATTATGACTATATAGATTACACTTGCCTCATTTGATATTTTTACGTTAGCATCATGATTTCAATTCGAATAATTCCAGAGTGACTTCTTATCAGAGTCATTCACCTCTGGATATTGCCTAATCAAAACACAATTCTTCTTGTTTATTCGTAAGCAAATTTTGATCGTAAAATTCGAAGAGGGAAGGCGTATTGGATTGGCCCCGGATTAATGTCGGGCAGATTGTCATTGAAAACCTAATATCCCGGGCTGAAACTTGCACCGTACGTCCAGTTTGACACACTGCCACGAAACCGTGTAAACGTGCCAGGTTAACGTGTATCAAGCGCCGATTCCACAGTTAAATCACCCAGTATGTCCACATGGCAGAGAGAAATTCAGGTGAGACGGCCAATGTGGCAACAGACATGGCACAAGGAGGTGGAGATTGAGACGACGTTTGTAGTCAGCACACAGGGGAGTAGGAGCTAATGAAGATGTTTGTCAATACTGGCAGGTTGCCGTATGCAGTTCTGTTCACCAACACTCCCAGTTGCCCTTCCACCCGTTATCCAACATCCGGCCTAATATAGACCTTCTCATTCGACGTATCCGTGTGTTGCGTCTAATGGGCAAATTCAAGGATGTGTGTGTACGTCGTTGGGATATATGCACATGGCCTCAGACCAGAGGGCCCTTGGTTATCGTCGGGTTGTAGACTCTACACTGAGCAAGACGTCCTTCGTTAAGCTTAATATCCCGTTATAACCGAATCATGGACACCTGAGAAGTTTGGGGGAGACCTTTCTCAAAATTTATGGCTAGAGGGTTGCCAATTGAGTGTGAAGCTAGCAAGATTGTCTATCGTGTAATTAATTTTAATGATTATGATAATGGTAGGCAATGTTGGCTTCCAAAATTACCTCGGTGTACGTAAAACTATCAGCTAGTTGGTTTAGATATCCTATCACAATACAGGTGTAGAAATAGTTAAGTTCGTAATTTCATTAAGAGAGGATACGATAATTTGGGGTGGATGAGTAATTGAAGCTGTTGGGAGAGGAGCGATGGCTCGTGTTTCAAATTATCTTGTGCATCTTCATCTTCTGTGATTTCATGATAAATTACGCGCTGTACCTTTTACTTGTTTTTCTTCCTCATAGACGCAGTTTAAATAGTTTTGATGTTAGGGGTGAAAGATGCCTTCAATATTTGAGAAATTTCTTGCACACACCGCGACTCTATATTGCCGCCAATATAAAGCCCACAGACTGCACTCTGTTACCACTGCGGATATATTCTTGTGTACGGTTGCGATCATCAATTTCAAAGTTACACAAGTAAAGTTTATTTGGAGGGCGGTGAGGGAGAAGTATGAACATATATGAAGGTGGGGCATTAGGGTGAGCTGAAAAGTCGACTATTGTGAAGTTGTTGAACCCAGCTCTGGGCTCTCTATCTCTTTCTTCCTTTCTCAATTCATAGTGTAGGTTTTAGGGGTGTTGCGCTTACCCTGTAGGCGAATGTGAGAACACACAAGAGAAAGATGAAACGCGCAAAGCAAAGAGGAGTAAAGAGCTCTGTCTCATGCATAGTTCACTGCACCGTGGATACACACATCACGGAGGAATGAGACCTCCAACGTGGATAGGTCAACCATGGCTCGTGGATCTACTTCTTCATGGAAAAGAGCTATCGCAAAGTAGTCATCCTAATTCCAATGACCTCGGTTCACCTCATGGAAACTCTATGATATAGAGACGAATGAGTTCATGAATTTTCAACTAATTCGATTTTACAAAATGTTCAGGCGACGAATAAAATGTCATTTATTTCTCTCTCGTCTATTCGTTACTATTCCTTTCGTTTCTTCCTTCGTTCTCAAAAGGTTTCGTTCTCCGGAGAAGTTTCAAGTTGAGGAACAAAAAGGAGCGAAACAATTTATGAGAAGGATGTGCAGCCCATACCGTTCGTAGATCACCAAAGATGAAAAAATAAACGTGGGAGAGGAGGGAAGATCAGAGAGGGCTGTTGAGAAATGTTCTCAAACCACGATATTACATTTTTTTTCAAAGCTCGGGGGGTGATACTGAGGGATATCCCAAACATCGTTTGCCTTACCAAATATAATGGTGGTTCTTAATATGGAATCTTCATTGGGGTGAATGTGAATAAATTTGTTATATTTTTTTTTATTCCCTCACACTACACGCTATTTTTTCCCAACCAATTTTTCACGCTGACGAGTCTGAAAACAATTTTGTTACGGTTCAACTTTTAATGCCCACTTTGACTTCTCCTTGTAATGAAACTGAAAAAAAAAATACCGATTCATTACTCCGGGGCATAAGGTTACCCTTGGCTACAACTTCCACTTCAAATATGGAAATTTTGATATTATATTTTTTTAAGTGTATATACGATTCCCTTTAATCCCATTTAAGAGTGGAATTTTCACATGAAAATTAAAATTCACGATTCGCTCACCGATGGCCAGAGGGCCTCAAAAAAAAAGGTTTAATGGTGTTGGAATGTTTCGATAAAAATTCTGATAAAAATCTTGGAAATTGCGCAAAAGACTGGAAATTTTTATTAAATAATTCCGGCAGTGTTCGCATTTTTAGTTTTCGTCCCATATTCAATGAAAACGAGAGGTATGTGTCATTCTATGTGAAAGTTCATTTGAGAGGATTTGTCTGGTGGATTTGGGAAGGCAACGAATACTTATTGCAGCAGTACCGACATTAATGTATACCGGACAAGCCAAATAACACTGGTTACTTGGTATTTCCTATAATGCAGTCATTTTACGGGATTACGATTGATCCATACACACGACGCGTTCAGCTTACTCGGTACACTCTGCATTACATTTACCTCGTGTTTCGCCGAATCCTATGGGCGGATTCACGCCACTTGTGACCTTTGCTTCCGTTTATGGTAAAAGCCAATTCAATGGTACAGGTAGAGAAGGGCAGAAAATGCCGCGGTGCTACAAACGCTACAGGCATATAATGCTTCTGCCTATCCTGCCTCTAGTACGCTCTTCTCATTTCAATAGAATGTTGACACGTACCACCGATGCATTAGGCCAATTGAAAATACAACAAAACCGGCAAACAACAATTGGAAATAAATTATTGGTTTTCACAAAATGCACATTGCTATTTTTTCATTATTTTTCCATGAGCGAAAAAACCTTTTTTGTCGTTTATCAGAGAAAAGTGGGATAAAGTGAACCCTAGGGTAAAACAGAATGGCGATAAACTGGGATGAAATTTAATATGAGGTATGGAAGAGTATGGAACAGAATAAATAAGCTTTTGCAGTAAATTGCAGATTAATAATTTAATTAATTTGGTAGTAAATGGAATTTGAGATTACGAATGGAAGGTATTATGTATTTTCGGGATGGTCTACTCGACCTGTAGTTTACGAAACAGTTGCCACTCCGTTCCATTTTTCCAACTATTCCAACTCTACACAAATCTCCCCGACGAGATCTAAAAAGTTTTATGTCCGCAGCGCTATGGACACGACGCATCCGCCTCTTTATGATTTTCATTACTTTTTTTATGCTCTCGTATAAAAAATAGTTTCGAAGCAGACAGAGAGAAAAAATGATATTTATTGTCCCATGTGGTTCTTTATTCGTACACGGTTTTCGAGATTGGAATTTCTGATTAAAATTGTTGCCGAATAGTTCTATCGTGTGTATTTTATACAACGAAACTGCTGAATAAGCAGATCGGGATAGGAATCATGACATTCGCTATTTGTCAAACTTATTATCACTAATGGTGGTCATAAGTGATACGCTTGAAAGAGCGGTGGAATATAAATTGTCATTGATGGTTTCTTGTTACGTCTTAGCGTGGTACTGAGGGTTGACAGCTTGTTAGAGAACGGTCTCGAGAGGGGTACAAATATACCAACAACACCTTCTCACGAGCGATTATTCAGACGTAGGGTCATCCAATTTGTATCAGTGCGGATAAAACCCATGAAAATTCCACCCACGGGACATGTGGTCCCTCGAATTAACTGGACACGCCCTAAAGGAGTGCTTCTACCCCGGCAAATTCAAGACCATTATCACTACTGTTTGGCCACCGTCGCAGCGATAAGGATCAATACCAAAAAAATTGTCGCTTCTCTCTTCACGATTAAAAGTGTCTGGGACCGTTTCTCTCATTCCACGTCTACCAATTGACGGGGCAAAGGTCTTTGAGCCGAGTATCGAGCCATCCAACGGCCACTAGACAATTTGTGTCTGTCTTACAGCAACTGCAACTTCAGGTATTAGCATTTACCTAGACTGAAACACCCGAAAATTGTGATTGTTCGCGCAAGTTGTGATTAAAGTTTCTGGCAGTATCGTATATCCTTTGAACCGCCATTGGAACTTCCTCACACCACCAGAATCTCTAGGAATGAAAATAGGAGCAGCCACTGAATTCAAATTAAACCTCGATCCCTCAAACCTATCACTCATAAACGAAGTAAGTCCATCAAATTTGTCAGGTTTTTCAAGTTATTTTTATATTGGTCGTCACCTGGAGACGTCTATTTGAAGCCAGATGATAGAATTTCAATAGCCACATGACACGAGATTTAAAGTGTGAAAAAGCATTTTTTCTATTTTTTTTTTATATTGGCTGTTATAGGATGACCTAGTTGCAGCCAATTATTCAGTATCGATTTTTCCATGAAATGGACGAACCAATTCCCCGGGAACAATGTAAGGATAATCGTGTAAAGTGATCATTCCCGGTTCAGTGTGTTCACGGGCCTGGAGGCTTTCTTTCCATGTGGTTTCTGTGTACATTACGTACATACACGGACAATTAATTATGCACGTTCCTGAGATTCAGTGGTGCACCGGAGGGAATATTCCATAGCTCGAGAGACGATAGAGCTCAACGGATTTGCGGACAGATATGATGAAATCTGATGCTCATATCCCCTCGAAAGTACTATTCCGTATTAAGTTTTTACTATCCACGTACGATCGATGTACGTGGCTTTTTATTCATTCATATCGTTCGATAATAGTCTAATGTTGACAAATGTAGAGACACCACAAACAGAATGGCTAGACGCCTCTATTACGGTGGTGGACAAACAGACGAGAGAAGCCACCACACGATGATGGATTGAAAAGTGAATGACTGGCAGTTTAATATCTCGATTCAGTTTCGATGAAATTGTTGTTGCAATAACCAACCCCTCGAGGCATAATTCAGCAGACTCCACTGAATTTTTATTTTGTTTTTTTTTTCCGGTTTTATTTAGTCGGCCAGTTCTTTTCATATATGCGGACGCCAACGTGTTTGCTCATTTGAGAACGACGCGATGTGCAGCGACATATCTACCACTTCGTTCCATTTGTCAACGGATATAGAGCTAGTGAACAAACGAATCGAATAAACAAACGAGACTAATCATCGTGGAAATTGAATAGTTGGCCGGACGCCCATCTCCCTTTTTTCGTTTGATTTTTTGTTTGTTTTTGTTGTAGATCAAGAATGATCAGGAGCCTCGGATAAATCCACGCGAATAAACCTCAACGACAAAAGAACGGAAATTCTTCCCCGAAAAAATCTGCTCCTCATAGGTCGATCCCAAGTATCTTTTCATTGACCATTTCATTATGATTTCACGAGACTGAGTGCATTTTTTTTTCACCAAGGTAAAAATCGTTTGGAGATGATGTTTTTGCTGTACGAGTACACAAATACCAAGAGATGTTCGATTTTGAAAAGGACAGACAGGTGGAACGGGAAAAATATCAATATCTCGAAAGTCTGTCCCGCTTATGCCTCATTGGCTCAGTCTGTTGGGAGGCTAATTTGAATTTCAACTGATTTAATTTTCATATTTCCAGTGTCATTTTTGTCATTAGGCGACAAATTTTATCATTAGGGTGAGCCAAATTTAAAAAACCTTTTTGCCGTTAAAAGAAACTCTATATTTGTATATTTCAAGTGAGACCAAAATACTGTTCTATTCGTTGGGAACTTAGCTCTCCAGTGACTTCACCACATTTTATCTCAATAATCTCGTTAATTTTGAGAATGAATATGGAAATGTGAATGCTAACGACTTGACCGACTTACTGTTGCATAATCATGCCTCATTCGTTGAGTTTTCAACTCGGCTATTTCCATAAATGAGAGGATATGATGAAATGTTGAAGTCGATTCATCGGCTGAGTTGGCGATAAACAATTAAGAGATGATGTGTCTCACTCTCTGCGGCTGGTCTGGTGTACCACGCGTCAGAGACCTTTCATCTCTGTGTACACTGTGACGCTCTCTACAAGCGAGGGTGAGAGTGATATTCGTAATTAGTTTGTTTCGCAAGCCATATTGCTGGCTAATTAAATTTACTGAGTTCACCCGTGTATGCTTAGCGCCGAAAACCAAACGAGTGGGAGAGGATCGTTGGAAAACAAAGGGTCGGCTGTTACCATCGCTAATACGATGGCTAATACGATTTATCCTTTATTTTCCAATTTTCCTGTTATTTTCAGTGTTTTAATTGTATTCATCAATTTTTCAGATGATTTTTATGTGAAATTTCTCTTCCTTCAGGAACGAATCAATCGATAATTACCAAATCTAGTAAATAAGATCAATAATTAATACTTGAACAAGAAATTGAATAAGAATTTCATTTTCTCCATCACCAATCATACAATCATCAAAATCGTTCAACCATTATTTTTCTTCACTTTGTTTCAGGACAATCGCTGATTTGTCCTCACCCAACCTTGACGGGTGAGTCTCATATCCATTCTACAAAAAAAAAAACCTCATTCCATATGCACATGAAAACGAACAAGGTAGAAATTTACAGGTAGAAAAGAGTAAAATATGACAAAAACCGAGGTGCATGTTATCTTTTGTTACGCCAGGTAGATTACACCATCCCGTCACCGCGTATATTTTTCATATTTCACGGTAGACACAACAAGCCTCATATTTTTTTCATCAACTAATCCATTTTCCATTGTATCAAGCATCATCTATTTACTATTATTCGCACTCTGCATTCATGTTTATTCACACGGAAAAAATGAAGCACCAAAATGGGAAGCGATGCCAGGCAACCCCCCTCGCCATCACCCACCCGTTTGTCGTCGATCGCTGCATACAGATGCAACACTATCGATGCAGCTATTGTTCTACCCGGTATGCATCTACTAGATAATACATTTTTCTTCAATTCACATTTGTGCCGACCGTTATACCTCAGTTTTCACATCGTCCTCTGCGTTTCACCTGTTTCTAGCCCGAAGGGTGCACTGCAGCTTACAGTCCACTGTTTATCTTCAGCTGTGAGCTTTTGTGTTTGAACAGCCCTTCCCGTCCTTTTCTTCTTGTGCATGCTATGAAGTCCCCCTTTCCCCCTTTCTCGTTTACCTCCACTGTTTTCCCTCAATGTAACGTACCCCCCGGCGATGGTCCAAGTCAGCTTCAGACTTTCACGTGAGATTCTAGAGAGAACCCCTTCCTCCATCCCTTACCCTCTCCACCTCACCACCCCATCATCCCCTCCGCCATCCCTTCTGTTTATTTAGTTTTTACTCAGTTTGTGGATTGCCTACCAACCAGTTGTTTAATCACCGCTCTCTTGCCCCCTGTGTCGTTGATTCAGTTCTTCGTGCACCGTAACTGGTTCGTATTTTAACATCACAAAAAAAAAACAATATGGGAGGTAACGAGTAATGTAATGGTAGATGAGAGGGCAGAAGGACAGGGAAAAATTTGTATCCCCCGTGGACACTGAGGACTTTTTCAACCGGCAAATTCGATGGCTAGCTTTAACTTCGTATTCATCAAAATACCTCGTTTTTATTTCATTTTGTCTGTCTCCTTTTTCGCCACCAGTGAAATCCTTTTAATGTCCAAGTCATGCTACTTTTCACAACGAGTCTATATTGTCGGATTCCCATAAACGACGGATTTCTATGAATAATCGAACATTAGATGAAAGCCGGTTGAAATGTGCAAAACGAAACATCCGCCTCGATATTGCCAATCGAAACAAATACTACGCAAGCTGCTTACCACCGATCGGCGGTATAAAAAAGTCTTGATACCCGCTATCACGAGTTCATCCGATTATCATAAAAGAAACATTATATATCGTCCAGCATGTTTTCAATTTAAAAAGACGATACCCCGACAAGAGCGATTATGGAGTCAGGGCGTTATCATCCAGTGATCAGTGCAGTGGTACAGCTGGACAATTGGTTGTTACACATAACTGCGGCCTCGAGAAATAACGACAAATAAAATGAATTGGAAAACTAAAAATAAAAAGAGAACAGCGAAAACAGCGGATTAGGGAGGAAATGCAAAGGGAGAAGGGAGAAGGGTAGTTTGAATGAAATACATTAAAGGGGGGGTGCAAAAAGTCACAGTAGGGGTGAGCAATTGTACTGGAGGGTGGGTGAAAAGGGGGGGCGAGGGGTGGAGGCAGGTTGATGTAGTTGTGTGGTGTTTGCACGCTGGTTTTTGCAATTAGCGATATCGGCAACGTCACCTGACACGCGGATTCGACCAAGCGCAACCCCAATACAGTCTCCCAACTCCGCTACTCCAACCCGAGAGGGGGCACTCTCCCCAGAGGGGGTTAACACTGTTGCAACAACGTCAGTGGACCCCAGTGTACCCCGCCATTAACCAATATATATCGTCATATACCACTGCTTTACCTGGCAGTCTGAATTTCTGGCTTGCACCCAAATTTCCGTACAATATATCGACGCCCCGGGGGCTCGGGGGCATGCACCAGCGGATGGCGGGGGCGCAGCAGCAGAGGGGATTGTGGAGGTGGCTCGGGGAAACAGGCGGGGCGTTATCAAACGATTTATATCGGTGTTTTCGCAAATTTGTGGAGGGCATGCTCGATTGTGTGGTTCCTCACTGGTGTCACACTATATGGGCATCATGTAGGTGAGAATACCGTTAAAGCAGCCACAATCAAATGGATAAACCATAAGAGAGAACCCATCGTGTGAATTTTGCCGTGTGTGTTTCAAACAATATTCAACTATGGTAGATACAGCCTCTCGTGGAATTTCTAAAACAAGGTTGAGGGGGGAGGGGGGCATATTTGCTGGCGCGATTTCACTGAGTTGCGCCAGGTGGTGGTACACCACCGCACCAGTGTCCAAAAAGATATGCACCGACGACTTTAATCTTGTGGGAGGGGGGCACTGTAGTGGTGGCATTTTTTTCTTCGTTTTTGTTTTTGTTTTCTGGGTATTTTTTTGAATTTTGTTGTTTTTCTCGCGTTCTGGTGACCCCGAGGGCATGCAACCCGCTTTGACTATAATACATCGATGTTACCAGCCGGTGTACTCGACTAGATTGCACGACTAAAATACAACTCTGTGTTCCCATTTTATATTTATTGTATTAGCTTCCTTGTTTTTTTTTTTTTTGAAGAGTTTTTTTTATTGCCGTGCGGGCATTGTTCCGCGTGGGGAGTCTCATCTTGGGATTTATTTATTCGTTGCAGCGGGGGATTATATTGTTTTGCACAGTGAGCGGTAAATGGTCTCAGCACCAAAGGTGAATATTCTGGGATTTCTTTCATCACTGTGCTCTGCCTCGGACAATTTCATTGTCTCTGGCAGGAGGAATTCTAGTGAAACGCGAGTCTCGCGATCGCGATATCAAGTGAGAGATGAAATGAAAATGGCGGCGGTGTGAAGAGCAGTGTATTATGTTTGGAGATGCACTTCAGTAACATTTATATTTAATTCTGTTAAGCATGAATTAAAAGCTAGACTCAAAAGGGAGGAAATAACTCCCAAGGAAAAAACTTTAATTTAGAAATGACTGACATACGGATATGTCCTACAATAATTTATTCAGCTGAAGAGGTGTGATGTGAGATCTTGTTGCCTTGAACGTCTGACGTCAATTTCGTCAAGTCAATTTAGAGAAATCGGTATTTTTTATATTTATACGAGAATTGGACGAAATTCTATTGAGTTGCGCGATGTTATTGAATATTTCCCGTAAATAAAAAAACAATCACAAATAAAAGGTCGATGATCGTCTCTAGAGTTGCTATGAATACTCACCGGACATAGCGACAAGTATACTCTGAATATAGAAAATACACTCAGAATTCTGAATGTATCACGATTACTGGACTATACTCACGGACTGATTTATGCGTAAGGCCAAAATTTAACAACTCATTATTGGATTGTCAAGCTACATAATTTTCACATTGAATCTGGTTCAATATTAAATATCCCTCTGTGCACAATTGCCGGTTGATTTTTCATTGCAATTTCGGTAGTATCTCTGAAACAATTTTCAATAAAATCTCATAGATCGGAACTGTATGTCAACTGGATTAAATAACAAATTTACATTTGTCCATATAGTGTTGAAATGCAGTGAAGTTATATTATTCATTAATTTTAAAGTCAATTCAATGTGATCTGCAATATTTCACTGAATTTCCAGCCCCAAATTACTCTTATTGATATTCATATTCGGCGAATGAAAATGTACTCAGCTTCTTGAATCGTAAATGCTGGAAATTGAAATTGATACTTAACGATCAGTGAACCGCCGAAAAACTCTTGCACCAGTGTAATTCAATGATTGCTATCTTGAAATGCGTGTCAAGTGTCAACGAACGAATCCCTGAAATATATTGGAAAACCTATGACGTGCATGGTGTTATGCAAGCGGATCCGGGAAATCTCGAGTACAGAAGGTGTACCAAGGCGTGAAGAGAAGAATGAGGATCCGGGGTGTTATAAAAGACAGAAATTCCACGGATTCTTTCTGGAGAATCTCGCGCGCATTCGTGGACAATTGTATGCGGCATTGCGAACAAAGAGCCGAGGCGACTGGAAATAATTGGCAATTATACAGACGGCAGTATAATATTAAGGTTATCACGGTTTTTTGACCCAGCAAGAGCTCCCGCAATAAAATCGTTAATACCAGAGTGGATATCCACTTTTGCTCTACTATTTCTTGCCTTTTTTTAAATTTTTTTCCTTTCTCTATCTCGCATTATATTTCACATTATTGTCCACGCCTGTTTTATCACCAATGGCATGATACGTTATTGGAAACTCGAGTCTTAGATGTCGGCCATGAAATTCAATGCTAGTCTCACATCTTGTTAAAGGAACTAGATATACCTGTGTTAAGGGGAAAATGTACCGGAGTCATCTGACATTTCATTTAGTCTCTGATAAAGTTCTGTAAATGTCTTGTGCGCCTGATTTCTCTTGAGTTGAAGAAAAACGAGAAACAGTGGGCAAGAGCGGGGTGAGAAAGGTAGAAAACAAAAAAAGAGATAACAAGTTAAATAGAAAAAACAGAAACTCCAAAGGCCAGTTTGCTAACCCAATTTCAACGGTTCCCCGTTTTCAAGTTTCCTACGTTTACCTCGTGATCTCATCTCTATCGATCAACTACTACTTTTTTCTTTGTATTTTCTTTTTCATTGTTCGTCAAATTGTCCATTTTATTCTCTCGAAACCGAATAATGGATTCAATCGATAACAAGATTGTATTTACAAACTTTTTCGAGATGGGGATACAAGCAAATTGAGAAGGAATGCGCCAAACCAAGACGAACATACAAATTTTCTATCGGTGGTAAAACTGAGAATTTCATGGATCACATTTATTATTTTCCATCCGTATAAAAATGACCGAAAAATTATTTCTCTTTGGGGGTTTATATCTCAATTGATCTGTTGCTTTTAATAATATAGCGATAATAATAGCAGATTTTCAAGTGACCGTCTGACCTCGAGGCTGTCTTATTTCTCACTGTGAATACTTTCAGTTTATATTAATCCGGAAGTAATTAAACAGTATTAAATTGACTTAAACGAAGGCGAATGAAATGCAGCTTTCCATGACAATTTTCCACCCGAATGAATACCGCGCGTTATCTGAAGGAGACTGTCAATATTTAATCAGGGGTGAGTTCGCTTAAGACACTGGGGATAATTAAAATGGTTCAGCCTTGCCTGGTTCGTGATGAATTAAAAATTCGAATGACAATTGAGGGGCTTCGGGCTTATAATTATATTGAAATGATTGAAGTGTAAACAATCCTTTGCGCTTCGAGCGGGAGACAGAGCTCGTTGAGGAAAAAAAATAACAGAGTCATATTGGAAGAGAGAAGTCTTGTAAATGTCTGAAGAGGAGGTAAATGTTAAAGATAAGGGTAGTGGATAAGGGGTTGACTTGTCACCAGAGAATGTTGATCCACATTTTCAAATACCTATGAAAGAGAGTTCTGAACTACAGACGGCTAATTTCAAGTGTAAAAACTTGAAATTTTTAATAATTCTTCATTGACGAATTATTTAAACTCTTGAATATTCTGGTGTCTCAATTTTTGGCTGGATTTTCTATCTACTGAAAATCCAAGCTTTCATAACAACATCAATTATTATTCAACATGAAAAACCTAATTTGCAAAAATTTCCAAGATAATTTTTAATTGAAATCGTCAATTCTATCGATTAAAGAAAGTAGTATCAATACCCAAGGCCACATTTCAGGGGATATTTTAACGACTCAGTCGACAATTAAAGTACGAAACGTTGAGGATGACTAAAAGCCATGGCATGAAAATGAAATTCAGAGTGGTGAGTTCTTGATTAAACTAAAGAGAAAATCGGTGAAATGGGGGTGGGATGTTCTGAAACGGGGCATCGGAAGAAGAGGGGGTTGAAAATTAATGGGTGCAAAGTGTTGGGAAAATCGAGGTTGAGGATATAGGGGGAGAGAGAAAATGAGAAGGGTTTAGCAAATGAAGCGTAGCTGGGGTTGCGCTTCTGGTGTCGCGAGATACTCGAAAGGCTCTCTCGCGAAGCCAAGTGTTTCCTCGTTAATGACGAGGCCAACCCTGTCGGTACAATGGGAGTTACGCTGGTATGCCGCAAACCAGTTGGACAAGAAGGTCGTGTTGCACGGATGCTGGTGGCAGTGGCTGTCGGATAATTATGCAGGAGTTTCCAATTACGAATAACACCTAACACTCTCCCCCTCTTTACCCCTGCCCTTCACCATCCACTTACAATGCTCCCATAGGTGTCCTATTTTGAATACATTTTCCGTGTAGTGTGCGACCTGAATATCCCAACTTCATGGCACTCCATGGGCTTGTGTATAACCGATTCTGCTGAGGTAACTCTCTATACCTCTCCCCAATTTCACTTGTGATATCATATACACGTCGTCGAAAATTATGAAAATAATAAAAAAAACAAGCTTTTTGCAGAGCCACAATGAGTACCTCGAACAAAAAATGTTAATGACAAACCAAAAATAAACGCAGAATGAATTGATAACGGCCTTTTACAGTAGAATCATGAGACAACACAAATAACTCAAAATTTTACTGATTGATTTTTGTGTTCAAATATACAACTCATAATCAATTTCATAAAATTTATGTTGCCTGTTATTAAAATTCGGATAAAGACTATCAAGAACCGGTTATAAAATAAAAAAAAACATAAATACGCCATGCGGAGAATTTCATTGATGGAATTATTGGGGTGAGAGAAATGGCGCATGGAATTGTGATTTGCTCACTGACTGGGTTGAAAGGAGTGTTGTATTATTTTGATTTTTGTTGATTAATTTTTTTTTAATGGAGCAACAAAGCACCGCTTGGCAGTAACATTTTGCAAGGAGAGTGGCTAAACCGTCCGACGGTTAAATGAACACCACAATTATACAGCGTGAATGAGGGTGGATGGCCGTTCCGCCCATACAACGTATGGCATTCTCCAGTGCAGTTATAAAAATAATGCCCACCACCTTAATGAGCTGGACTACGGCCAACTACTTGTCCAAACTCGAGGCTCAACTATCCCACTTTGCAATTCAACTGAATTTCGTAGGCCCGAAAAGTCTCTTAACGTGTTCGAAGGGGACCAGTTAGTGCATTGAGTATCCGTTTGGCATGAACTGCTCTGTCACAACCAGACACTTTCCACTTGCCATGGGCATCATAATTGTGGAATAATAAATAGTAGTACCTGTCGGTGAGATCGCTCAACAAAATTCATTAAAGACGTTCTGTTTGGAAACACTCACGGGGAAATTTGCTGAACGAAAAGGGGAACGAATACGTTCAACGACTTCTTGAACTTGTAGTTAGCGGTTTTTGTTGGAGAATTAGCTGCTCCGAGATTATATCGAGTTTCCCACTGAGTTAAAATATTTGATAAAAATTTAACGAAGCCACGTCTGTTTTCTCGAATATAAAAATTAATAAAAACAGCATCACCCAACAGTGAGAGTTCTCGTCAGCTCGATATTTCAGAGAGAATTCTCACTATCTCATCACTCATTCTCAACACCTACCATCTCTACTCGATCAGTCGAGATCTGATAATAGTGAAGAAGAAAATACTCGAGAGAAATTTTACACGTCCTAGTTTTTGGTAGAAAAATGGACGATTAAAATAAAATATCAATTCTGCCCTCACCTCTCGTAATTGTTAGGAATTACATGAATAATGAGTAATGACCGACTTCATCTTCCATAATAGATTCCGTTGGAGATGAAAAAATTGAACTATAACTTTAATTTCCATTTTTCATGAATCGTTACTGGATATCGAGAGAAGTACAGGATTCACGTGGAATTTAATTCAGATCATGAATTCGTACAGTGGAATGCACTAGCACACTTTATTGCTGCACACGGTGTTTTAGCAAAATACCTCTAGACTTTGCTTTCATAGTCTCAGTCCTACTTTGTCCCCGTTTCTTGTCTACTCGACGTCGCGACAGTTTAACTGAATACAATGCGCCCCGGGTGCAACTCGCTGCTCTGAACATGGTGATTGTAGTGCTAGTGCCGTTGAAGATGCTCAATAGTTTGAGTAGTCTGGATCTCCAAGAACATGTTGTTTAGGTGCCAGGGGCTCAGTGCATCTCCCTTGATATTTGAATATTGATGCTACAAAAGCACAATTCTGAATGGAAAATTAACCACCAGATCGAATATTAATCAGAGTTGCCCTATAGCGATTTTTTAAAAATATTCTTTTAATTTTATCCAACCATGATCAGTCAATCAATTTATGCAGTCGATGACGCGAATGATTGACGCTTTTCAAACCATATTGTCGATAGATACTAACAATTTTTTAAAAACGGTGTTAATGTATTGTTCAAAATTGCATTGTTGAAAAAAAAATGAATTTCCAAGCGCCTGCCCTTTCTTCATTTATTCACTATTAATTTTTATCTATCAGATTTTCTGGACCAATTAATTTGCAGTTCCAATTAATTGATTAACACACCCGGTCACAATTTTTTAATCAGTGTATAATATCGGGCCGAAATTAGACAGGTCGATCAATTGGATTGAGTGCAGTGAGAACATTGATTCAATTTTTAATGAAATATCAGATTATCTGGTTGGAGCGCACTTCGTGAACACCATAAATTTCGTGGAATAATGAAATTTTCACCCATGAATGTACTCCTGGGAGTGCAATCAGCTGAATGAAAACAATTGACTGAATTAGGTCAGTCTATATATGTTGGGGAGATTTCACTCCTTAACTAAGAGGCTTCTTAAGATCTCCCGAGTTTCCTCCAATACTTGAACTTTTCCAGTGGTACATTCAAGTGCACAACGTGCAATTCAGGATGGAAGCCAGTCTCTATAGACACTGAAGCCAAGGAAAATAAAAGGGAGAGGAAAAAAAATAGAGATGTATGCTGAGTTGTGTGTGGAAACTCGAGTGAGAAGTGAAAACGAGAGGAGAAAAAGAAAATTGGAAAAAAATTGGTGGAATGAGGTGCAATTGGGAGGGGAAAGCTGGATTGGGTTCTTCAGGTCGTCTAGGAGTTGGAGAGCGTAAAGAAGATCCAGGGGATACATAACGCAAGGGATGGACAGGTAAACTAAGGCTGAATAGGTAAGGCTATATCATGAAGCTAAACTACTTTGGCCTAGAAGCACACGATGGGCTTTGGGGTGAGGCTTGAGTGCTACCCGCTTGTTCTGTAATCCAATAGAGATCCCAAGACCTTTTCCAACCCCTATCTTCTACTATCCTTCGGTTTTCTCTATTCGATGAATCTACACATGACCATCTTTGTAGCTTATCTATAGCACGTGTTCGTCAGTATGAAAATTTCAATATTCCACATCATGAGGGTATGGTTCAAGAATGAGCTATATTGAAATAGAGAATGTAATTTTTAAATTTGGAAGGATTTTTCGGTGCAGGTTGGATGGGCATGAATAGAAAAATTTTGGTACAGATTTTACTAGTCGTTCATAAATTTAATTATACATAATTGAAGGTATGTTTCGACTAAGAAGGGAGGTGATTATTGGATGACCTGAGATAAAAAAAATTCGCTGTTATGCACAGAAATTGGTCACAACGGCTCTCATGTATTGGAAAGTCATTCACATGGGAAATTCAATGAGAGCAGTTAGAGGGTTGGAAAGGTGGGAATAGGGGTAATTTGTTTTGACATACATTCATTGGCCTCTTTGGCTACACTCATGCAAATTTCACAAAGCTATTATGTTGAAACCCCTGTATTCGTCTCCTTCGGCAGTTGAACGCGCAAACGTAATTACCGTTTCGTTAGTGACATGTCACCCATTACGCTCCAATAGGAGGTAAATGCAAGGATAAAGCGACGTGCGGCCTGTGGACGAGGGGTGAGTGGCCAAGGGATGGAGGTTGAAGTGTGCCAGTGACAGGAGTGATTGTCGTTAGTGTATACATAGTGATTGTTTTTTTTTTTAACTTCAAACTGGTCGTTCGTCACATCATGTTCAACCCGCATGCATTTCCCATTTCTCAAATAGCGAAGTTGCGGCTCTCTGTATCCAATATATCGTATCAGTTTCTGGAACCGATTTAACTTGTCAAAGTCAACTCCATTGTTTTACGTAACAGGAATTCTTCAGCGGCCCTTTTCACGTGAGGTTACATAGCGACCGGTAAATGACAGATTAACACTGTTGAAAATTTCTTCGTCATTTTCAGGGTTGAATGCCGGAGATTCGCATCAACTGATTTACTTACCCCTAAAATTTACGAATAGTTTGGGAATATTTGATTTTTTCATTACTCATTGCAAAATCGATTATGCCATGCAGTTCTATCATTTTAATAATGTGAGCAACACTATTTTATATCGAAACTCCACGTGCTGAAAATATTCAGAAGTCATTCATCATCAGTATTGATCAAGATAATTTGATTAAAGTCGATTCAGCTCGACTTATTTTATTTTTCGCAAGAGAAATATGACCATCTCTGAACTATCTATAATGGTCGACGAAAACATCAATATTCAGTACCAAATTACACGACAGTTTTATTTACAGTAGAATCCCGTTATAGTCCCTCCTCTTCTTAATTTCTTTAAGCAATCGATTGTGTCCTCCAGTGAGCAATTGATTTTCGGGCAAAATGAAACCGCAAAATAAAATTCTCCCGCATTCGAATTTTCTATGAAAAAAATTAATTTGCAGTTTAAATCGATAATTTGATAACTTAATTATCCCAATTATTTATCTCATCTTGTCCAAGTTACCGGCGAGTCCTTGCGACTGGTTGGTAAAACAGTGTGGACGATGTTGCGTTATCAGACTCCAGTAATATCTTACAGTCGATATCACAGATGCTGCTGATAAAGTCAGTGGTCGGCATGGCAGGAAAATTCTGAGGGAGAAGAGTTGAACCTTACCGATCCACAATAATGACCTCCATTAAACCTGTTCATCCCTAAATCGAGGACTCCTAGAGATTCTGAACGATGGAGTTAGTCATTCCTCGAAAGTCCAAATCATACATTGATTATAATTTTGTTATCATCCTGATAAACAGGACAAGAATGCCCCCCACACCAAAAACAACTCGAAACTCAACGGACGTGCGACATTCCCATTGCCGATTTTCTGATCAAACAATGTAAAAATCAGTACAGGAGGATTATTATCAAATCAACATTTAAAATTGTTTTAAATAATTAAATCGACAACTTCCTTGCATTTCAATTTAATTCCCTCAGTTTTCTCCAGTTTTCTCAGTTTTCTCCAGTTTTCTCAGTTTTCTCTAGTTCTCGTGTGAAAAACCCATGATCGGTTTTTTAACTTTCTTTTATATGATTTACGTGTCAGCTCACACGATCTGTCGAGTGGTTACGATTCCGTCGACGAATACCTGACGACTATTGTTATCGCTCTGCTCGCTTGATTAACTCACTGAATTTTTAACGCCTGCATTTCCCCTTCGTCAACTTCTCTCTACAAATGTTAAACTTTCACCCATTTCTCTTTATTTTCACCTCTTAATGCACCAGATATGGAGCGTCATTTTCTCAAAAGTTACAATAAAATTTTACGAGAAATCGATAACTTCGGTGGATCTGTCTTACCATAGAGAGACATAACTACTGAAATCAATCAAAAATCCAGAGACTTCTAGTTTCCCTCTTAAAACTCCGTCTGGAGTTCTGCCATCTTCGCCGGAACGGAGAGTGATTAAAAAAGTTGATCCCTCGGTATCGTCTCACCTATCACTTCATTTCTCTGTTTGTCATTCCTCGAGTTCTTGTGCAGTTGTTTTTTTTTTTATTTCTCTGCTTTTCCTGCCACGATAGAGCCGGACAATACGTTGAAGTAATTGTTGTGCGAGGGAGACAAGCGTTCGTTGAGGGATTGCCGAAGAAGAAAAGAATAGAAAAAGAAAAAGTTGGAAGAGAGGAAAAAAGGTTCTTCTAAGGAAAGACAAGAGTGAGGGAAAAGTGGAAGAACGCAGTTCAGAGGCAGATAGTGTCGGATTACCATTGGCATTGTGGAGTGCAGACATAAGGGGATGCGGAGAGAAAAGTAGAGAAAGTGTGGATGGAGAATCGGACAGGACGAAGTTATTAGAAATACCAAAAGACCGTCCAAAGGTGAAGGCGAATTCTTTTTATCTTCTCTATCTTACCTGACATCAGAAATATCGAAACTACCGGCGTACAGAAAAATGGACCTGAAAATTGAGAATCACCATAATTACAGAAAAAATTAATTGAATTTGTTAATGCAGAATTATACATAAATTTCATGTCACTTTGTCGTTTAACAATGAAAATTTTATTGATAATAAATTCTTTGGGTTATTTAGTAATTTAGTTTCGTTTTCTGTAGAGATACTGGAAAAGGAACGGGTGGAAGGAATATTAATTGCAAAGCTGGAAATCAGTCGGTGGGAGAGTGATAAATGAAAGAATACAATTAGGGGTGAACCCGACGGCGAGTGCAAACAAGGACAGGAAACATTGTGTCAATCACAGCGTGAACTACGGAAAGAGAGGGCTTTGGGAAAAGGTTTAGCTATAGGGTAGTGTCGAGATATCGACGAATGGATACGAGCTCCGGGGGTAATTGTTATCCGATAAACTGGATAAAAGGCTTGCTGAAGGATGGATGTGACGTCACCGAGAAGAGTTTCACGTATAATTGAAGGTGGGATGGGCTGCGGGGGAGAGACATCGAGCCCAAAAATAAATCATTTGTGTCTGACTATCGCACATTCCTGAGGGGAAGAAATACTCGTAATAGTTTCCTTCCCTCGTTCTGCAGATACTTATCGTCATGATGATGTCTTTATGGACGGTTGAGCATTATTGTTTCGTCAATTTTCTTTCGCTTTTTAAAAAAACGTCGCACTCCGTGAATTATGGGAATATTTAAAATATTTCATACATTGTTGCCAAGATTCATGTTCCAATTGGAATAAATTGCAAGTTCTTTTCAGCTTGAAGATCCTATTACTTTCGCTTGCGAGGTTATTATATTGAAATAAATACGAATATATCTCAGAAATTTAGTAAATTTACAGGAATTGTGAATTTCGCTTGCGAATTATATCGTAAATGTGCGAATAATCCACAAAAGTATATTGAATTTTCTGCATACACCAGTGACTATTGAGAAAAGTTTTAATGGCAAATTATCAATCCGTGAGAACAGTTATTCCAAACATCTGACATACCGAAATGAAATTTTGATGTTCAACGGCTGGAAATAACCAATTTTGTGAGGTCGCCCCCTTCCACCCGTACTTTGCGTGTCAAGCATCGGTGTCATTGTACCGGTAACTTTTAATTGCAGATTGCAACTGCGTTAGTAAAAAAATATCACGATTGTTTTTCCATGAAAATTCACAAGCCTCTGAACGTGTCACAATTCATCTCGTATATCATGAATGCCCGAAATGTTTTTTTTATTTAGTTGTGTTCATTTATATTTTTTTTTATCCGCCACCACTGGGGGATATGCATCGGCATATATAGTAGCTGTTATCCGATAGCGAGTATTACCCGTATTTTTTCTCCATTTGTAAAGTAAAAATTCCCTGAATCCATGGTTACTGAGTACATTGTCTGTTGAGGTCAATAAACAATAAACCCTTTCATTCCCACTTTATCGGCATTGTCATGGCAGAAAAATTGAGGGTTGATAACGTGTCGTGAAATAAAAAACTCTTTCAAGAAGATTGAATGCTATTGTTTGTGGTTGTTGAACTTTTGAGATCTTCTCAAGACTGGGAATTCCTAGACAATGGGGGATCATCTTTTTTCAGGGCTTTCATCCCATAATGTCTTCTCATAAACTTCAATTGATACTGAAATTGAATGAAGGCGATATTTTCGTATATTAAGTGAATCATCGTCGTTAAAAAAATATTTTTTTCTCCAATGGGTGATCCAATTGAACCAATTAGTAAATCAGTCGGCAAAATTTAATACTAGTCATCAGTGAGCAAAAGGGCGAAGATGAATTAGTTTCATTCATATGTTCGACATCAATAATAGTAACAACTTTTAAATTACAATTCTTCCCCACTTTCTACTGTGCCACAACCCCAGCCACTGACTGAATTGCACTGATTGTATTCTCATGCAAAATATGTCGCCACGTAATAACCAAGCATGACTGGACGCTACACATATTCATTTAGCACACACATTCACGCACTCACATCCTCCGTTATAATTACCATCAGCTGTTATTTAATTTTTTACGTATTGCGTTGATTAATTTCGTTCTAAATCAACGCTTCATTATTAATTGAAAATCATGAAAAATATCTCATTAATCATTCACACCGAGACAACGTCATAAATAATTATTTCATGATTTGCTGGGCGGTTGCGTTGGGGGAGGGGGCTGGGCAGCTTCAACCCGATAATACATTAAAATGAAGTGAATGCCAGCCGATGCCGATGCAATTAGTACGATTCATATTGAATTTCGTTCATGGAGGGTTACAAATTCATTTTCGTACATCAGCATTTTGGATACGTCAATCCTTCTCGCACTACTCTGGATGGAGTGACGAGCCTCCAACGCCTCTCCATCCACTTTCCCGATGGTGAACCCGCAGCAAATTCATTTCAGTTGTGGCTACCCATTTGGATAGGAATCGATCCAGATTATCCTGTATCATGTAACAAAATTTTAAAATATTCACCGTTAACTGATTGACGTGACACTGCCATGATTTACCCAGTAAAATGGAAAATTTTATAATATTATATTACTAATCGAGTGAATTGAATGATACTCACGTGAAAATTAATAGTCCATGAAATTTCAATCCCTTGCCAACAGCGCACACTGCAATTGCCTCGATAATCCTTCACGCTCGATAATAAAATTTAAAAAATAATCAATCAGTTCAGGGGTCCAATTAACTCGTCGTTTTTTGACAGAATTCATCCTTCTATGTTCACTTTATCCACGGTGTAAAACTATCTGACAGGCTTGGAGGATCTCCAACTTGGATTTCTTTAATCAGTCACTTTTCTCCGGGTGTGAGAAAAGTGGGTGGAGGGGGGGTTAAAAATAGGGGTGAGGGTAACAGACACGGACGGAAACGTGAAAGGTGTAAAGCAAAATGAATTGCGCAAGTGAGCTTGACAGGTGATTTTTTAATAATCGAGAAGTCGTGAAATATAGTCTTGCCCCCATTGGATTTCAGAATACATAGTTTTTTTTATTATTTTTAATACGAAATTACAACGCGGAAATAATTAATTTCTTCAATTCCGTCGTAAAAATTTTTATGAGAAATTTTATCATCGTCATATCATGCTCTAGATAACACAGTAGCATTAAACTTTTTACAACCCTGCTGTCATTAATGATAATGCCTTTAATAGGCAGTTGAATTATTTAAAGTCATCACGATTTAATATTTCTGGAGAATTAGATATTTTTCACTTATGAATAATTGGAAATTCACCGGCGGCTAACCAGTCCATTATCATAATGTCATTTAACTCTGAAATAGTTGAGTAATGAAAAATAAGGAGGATAATCAACAGAACTTATAACTTTATGCATACCTTTGCATTTAAATGAGATCCTAATGCCCATTCATTTGGCACTATAATCTCCCTCATCACCTCAACTTTTATAAACTCGAATCAAGATAAACTCGATAAATGTGCATAATTCCCCGCATTATGCTGACACTATCGAAAGCCAGTACAGAATTCTACCATTATTGGTGTATTCGAGCCATTCACTCATGCACCGTCCAGTATTATTCCAAATACAATTATCCTCATAACGCAAAATGAATGTCCCCACAATATTAAATTCTCATTCAATGCGGAATTAAATACACCCCAAATCCACCGATACCTATTGTCCATTATCAAAATTCACATTTTCCATGCTTCCCATGCTTTCCATAAAGAGAACAAAAAAAAAATCTGAAGCGAATTAAACAATAGGTGGATCGATATCGCAATTTCCAAGTGGAAAACTACCGCAGACAAAGTATCCAAAGTACGTACAGAGTGAAGAAAAACGAGTGGAAAAGTTTCATGGATTAGGCTCTTAGGACTGAAGAACCAAGAGCTCACAACTCCTAAATGGGATTTGTGCCATTACCCTTAAATTCTTCTCAGTTCGCCCCAGTTACCTTCGACTAAGAGAGTAGCTGATTTTCCCTTTTTCCTCGTACTCTCGTTCCACCCAAGCAAATCAGGGATGAATTCTTATCGTCCACCACCATAAATACCTTGAAAAAGTCTGTTGAGAAATACGCCACCTCTGGCAATATCGAATTATTCCATCCGGAAAATGCAAAAATATTTATTCCTCCCGCTTCTCCCAAAAAGTTAAAATCCCAATCAATGTTGCACTGATATTCAATGTCATTCCACCCCACACTCTTCTATTCACCACATTAACTTGAAAAACTCCCTTCCGTTTACAGTTCCAGTTACTAAATCATATTTTTCTCTGAGCACCTCCGTAATTTCCGTCCATTTCTTCTCCTTCCCCCCATGGCCAGTAATCACTGAGAATAACCCGAAAAAATTGATATCTCCAATTGTCGACACTCTGGCAAATAAATTCTCAAGCCGCTGGGTTCGAAAAAGGTGTAATAAATCAGGAGCGTAAAGGGGTTAGCGGATGCCGAGGACGGAAATACTGTTGAACATCTCGATTGCCAGAAGCAGTATTCGGTAAGTCCGGTGGCAATAGTAATTAAGTGTCGGGTGCTCTCTTGAAGGGAATACGTACTACTAAATTCGGAAACGAGGGTAGATGTAATTAGGATGAGTTGTGATGCCTCTGGCTAACCCCTTAGCTACTCGCACTACAATCTTCCTCTAAATCCCCTTTGAAGGGCACGAGGTGGAGGCCCCTCTTGGCCCTTTCCCTTTCAGTGAGGACTGTATATGTACCACTTTGGATGGCACTCGTGTGTATCTCCCGAGCTAAATCTCAATGTGGGGATGGCTTTGATTATTATCGTCGTCTAAACTTGGCTCTGATTGTTCCTATTGGATTCAAGCATTACCTGCTAATAACTCCCATCACTGCAATATAATGTTACTCTGGTTTAATTGTTACTGCTTCTATTCGTAGACACTGAGACTGTTCACGTGGATGATTACCTTTGAATTAACGATCTTCGTGGTGCGTTTAATTTTACCTAATGCTTCTGAATGCCACACTCATAACTCCACTGTGATACTCACTTTGATAATGCACATGCTCACCTTTCCGATACCCTAATACCCAATTTGGATAATTAGTCCAAGGTATAAAGCTGAATGAGAAATTTCATGAACCATCTGACTTTAATCATCGGCATTCTGTTTGATGCCTCAATTTTCGTCAGTAGTGAAAATGAACCGTTGGAAGGCATGAGTCACGACCCTAAAATTTAACTTCTAACGGTAAAACTTGGTATTATGGTAATGTGATGAGTTCAGTTCAACTGAGATTATTTTTTCAACACATCTCAACTGCTGGTGCACCCGTATTGGGTGCAATCGTCGTCCCAGCGGGTTTTGTATCATCGAATTGCGACGCTCGCTGAAAAATAAAACCTCGTATCCTGTGTGTTCACTAATACACCCCCTGAACACAGCACCCCGGAGGGTGGCAATGACGTGTCGCTGAAGTCATTAGTAGGGACACCATGGGGTGTTTAATCCAGTTACGTAGAGCGTATCGCCCTCATGCTTATGGCGCTAACCTTATATTCTAATCGCAAAATCCCATCCCCCAGTACTCGAGTTGAAGCCAGCTTTGGTGCTGGTGCTGGAGGGAAAAGCCAGTTTGGTAAAATCTTATTGGTATTGCATTAACTGTATTATTCGGTTGATACATTCATTTGCCACATTTTTTTTTTTTCGATAATTCGATTTGACTTTTTTACACCGAAATTTTATGGGACGTGCATCGGCCTCTTGGGAATTTCTCCAGTGTCTCAGTGGACCCAGCAGAATAATTCAAGTGAGTTGCTCACTCGGATATTCGGTCCAGTAGTAGTGCAAGTTGTAATAGAGACAACAGCACCAGTTGTAGCAGAAGATATAGTAACTTGAACAGCTAGACTAGACTCGCGAAAACCAGGGTAATTTCGATAATTGCGGGTTAATGCGTTTAGCGAGTGGCGCGCACACAGCATAGAGAAGTCTCCAAGTACGTGAGGTACCTGCAAATTAATTAACCCAGTGGCTAAGAACCGTCCATTCTCTGGGAAAATATTCCCCCAGGGTGTGCTACCACTACCACTGGGTATCGAGATGTATTAACAAAGAAATCTAGGAATACAAAAAAAAAAAAATTAACAATCTTGAAGTAAAAACTTGATTATTTTTTTCTTGGCGTTATTTTTCTCTGGCCAAGGCGTTCCACAAGACTGCTCTACTTTCTCCTTCAATTTTTCTTTCTCGTTTCGCTTGGAACCATTTATTTCCACTTTTTATTCTGTGGCAAACCCCGAGGTTTTTCCGTCCACACAAACCTGAAGAGTCTTCGTCGCCAGCATAACCTTCACCGCATCTGCATTCCCGCTTTCAACGAGCCGCAAAGGAATTCCAATTTTAAACAAAAGTTTCCGGACGTCGGTAACCTCATCGCTTTCTCTCTATGCTTTTACTATAGTACTCTTTACTGTCGTCCAGATTCTCTTGGCCTGTTGAAGCACAGAACATTGCCTCCTTCACCCCTGTCCTTTATTCTGAAACAGATCTTCCGAAAGTGTCTGGGGCTTTCCTTTTTTCGCGGGAGATTTCTCAAGTGCCGGAGAATAATAATTTTCACTTTGTTTTTTGTTTACACATGGTGTTTACACGGTAGAGCATTTTGGATGAAATGGGGGGATGATAGCCAGGGGTTGAGGGGAGAGCCAGGAAAAATATCGTGGTGAGTAAATGTACATAAATGGTATGATAAACAATACATTAATCTATAAATCCTTTGGAAAGCGGCGGACGGCACGCCCTAGGGCCTCTGGCCAGAGACCACCGGTGCGTCTGGTACGTTATCGATAAAACATTGATCCCCCATTCGTGCCCAAAGCGTACTGTCTAGGATTCGTGATAATGATTACAGACAGCAGTGGCCCTCGTTGTCCATATACCTCGACACTAGGAGGGGTCCACTCCGAGCTACTTGGATGCTTTCATCGACTTGTCACGGCGATTACGTTTGATTTCCATCTATTTGTCGTGGATGGGTAATTCGAGTCAACAGGATACGAGTACTCGAGGAAAATGCAACTCAATCACTTCTGTCCTTCACTTTTTGTTGTCGTTTAATCCTGGAATTGGTATCCACTCAGCGCTCTCTCTGCCTCCCTCAATGGCAAGTTAATGTTGTAAATCTTCTTGGGATTGAGAATTCTGATGCAACGCGTGAGCAAGATGAAAGATGGGAATGTTAATTCTCTTCAATTTCGATGAGTTTATGCTATCCAAATTATACCGTTCCAGTCAGAAAATAATCTCTTCTGCTGCAGTGATTTCATGCAAACTCTTGAGTTTTTTCTGTATCATCTATTTTATTGGTTATTATTTACTGGTGAAGATATATCCACTGTAGCGAATACTACGATGGGTAGAGATACAGATATTAATCCGAGAAAGATTTAAACTGCACTTGATTAAATGTTTTCAAATTCAAAACCCATTCTAACCATTTTAAAATAGTGACATGCCCTTTCTACCACCAGGCATTGAATTCCTTCTGTCTTCCTCCCGGAAAAACGTATGTATACAAAAATATATGGCAATTATATATATCTGCATATATATTGCATACCTTTCAGGAAAATGCTCCTATCTGGCAGATATATTGAATGTATACGCAATGGTATATACTTAGCGGATGCCTTACATATATCTATTTAAGAAATTCTTTAGAAAAATTCAAGATCTAGCGCGGAAAAATGGGCACGCAGTACCAGCTAGTGAAAAATTCTAGTGCTTCTGCAAAAATTTAAAGTTATAAATTTTTGTATTCGCGCACTGAGAATTATTGTGGCATCTCTGATCCCCGACAATCATTCAACCTGACCCTCGACATTGAGGACCTCCATCCGCACATGAAAGTACGGATTGTTGCACACAGGGGCGATGAATTGGCAAACTCAGGATGCATGGGAACAGTAATTATCATGCCAGGGGTCTCTGTCCCAAGTCATGCGCGCCGCGGCATACGATAAAGCGAGAGAATCCGAGCCAGAGGTGGAATGAAAATGGTTGAGGCGATGGTCTCAAGCAGCACTGGTGCAAAATTTACAATCTAATCCAACTAAGCAAATTACTCCAACTTCTCGGTCGGATGGCCCTTGTCGCTATGACCGTTTCTGCATCCCCAGAAACTTAGATCAAAGGGATCTCCCGTTGGTATCCTTTCAAGCATATGTACCCAATCCCGCGTCATTCCTCCCCCTCACCCACCCAATCCCCTGTAATATTACGATATTTCAACTTTTCCCGCCCCTTACTCCGCGAATTAACAAAACATCGGACAACTCGTCCATTCTCACTCAAGCGTTCATCTTCATTCTCAATTCTGACCACCAAAATCTTCCTCCACCACCCCTCGGCTGACCCCAGCACGAAATCTCCTTGACCTGATGAAGAAGCCCTCCGTGGTTGTCTGGTATGTTAACTGCACTCCAGCTATTTATTACACCCATCAGCCCAACAATACGAAATCTCAAATAAATTCCTCATTAGGCATCCGTCAGTATCCCAAACGCCAAATATAATTACACCGCAACGACAACGAGTAAAAAAATAATCATTAACAGAATAGCCGAGCTTACCGAGATAACTCTCTTCGGAATGTACAATTTCAAGCTTCTGGTGTACCTCATCAGCATTCAGACCAAGAATCCGAAACCCCATGTTATTTGGAAATGACTTGGAACGTTGACATTCGACATTTTGGAATTGAGTAATGCTGCTCCGTCAAAGACACGAGGAGAAGCCAGAATTGCTGGGAGTGCTGTGAGAATGAGCGCAGGGCAAAGCAAAGGGTGGAGATGAAGGTGGATGAAAGGTGGAGGGTGGGTTATAGGCGCGGTTCTAGCGCCTGGTTGATTATCCAAGCGGTAAACAGGGGTGCATTGTTATCGATTGAGGCAACAATCTGCCTGATTCTCACTCCCCCTCTCTACTAACCTCCTCATCCCCACTTACCCCCTATCAAGCTTACCCTCCTCTTCCGCCATATTGACGCAATACAGGTTCGCAGTTGCATAATGAATGGTTTGCTAATGACCCAACGGAGGTTGCGGAAACCACAGCGAGAGGCTGGCGGGACTCGGGGGCTCCAGCACTTCCGGCATCAAACATGCAGGGGGGTTTATATGGTTTATCCGCCCATTCGGCTAACGGCCATGGGGACTTGAACGGATTAGTCGGGATTTTGATGTTTCAGTTGTTTATATTTTCATCGTTTGACTCTTTCTCTGGTCGTGCGCTGTTTGTTTGAGGTGTATAAACGCACTTGTGGGATTCAATTGGGATTTCAGTAGTAACTGATGAGTAGAGTGGATGTGGCTTTTTCCACTGGGATATGTCTGAGTTTCTTCCTCCTGTTGTGAATTATGAGGTTAATTAGTTATTTTTTTTTTCTGTCTGTTACAGTACTGCTGCCTATCCGGAGGCCGAACGGCTGACCACTGCCCTGACTCGTCACTGTGAGTATCAAGCAAATAATCACAAAGTACTTTGGAATGAATGGAATCGGGATTGTGATACAATGGAAAAGAGCGGTCGGGGGGAGGGGGATGGAATGTTTTCAATGGGTGATTATAAACGCGGGGTAACGCGGCTCGTTAACCGCAGTAGTCTCGGAAAAGTTGAGGCAGGAGCAACGTTAAAGTTTTCCACAGAAGAAGAATGACTAGCACCACAATCCTTGTGCTGGTATACTAAACTCTCTCACAACCGTTCTATCTCTCGAGTTGGTTTTTGCTTCTAATGAAAACGCTGATGGCAATGACCGTGCCCTCTCGCCAGGAATTTCAAAGGACTTATATACTTGTAGCAAAGCGGCTTTACTACGCAACTCAATATAAAGGATTGTACTCTTTGACATTCAAATTGGAGAAGTCTTGGGATAATTTTTTTTTATCCCCCCCGCAGACTACTTTTTGCAGGCTAATTTATTATAAATTGTAATTAAAAGGATGGGGAGATAAGTTTTAAACAGTGTCTGGTGGAAGTTCAGAGCTCGACTGTGCATAAAACGTGATACTTTCAGGCATTCTCTTTTCATTGTTTCCACAGAGACTCTTTCAGAAAGGGGTTTGCATAAGCGTATCTCCACTAAACGGATGAGAGAAAAGTACATAACTGGGATGGCTTCTGCTTCATTGCCATCCTGTGATTAAACACAGTTTTGTGTACTGAGTCAGTGAAGTTGAAAGTACACAGGGAAAAATATATTCTTCAATGCAGGAAATTATATGATTTCAAGTTTTCGCTCATCAAATTAAGCATCTTGGGTGGGACTTGGCCGCTTAAATAGACATCAGGCTTCCTGAAGGATCCTGAAATCAAGAAGGATATCAGAAGCTCCAAAGGATTCTCCTGAACGTCCTTTTGGCAGTCAGATAGTTCTTTTCATATGAAGAAATCATTTATTCATTTCGGACGTGCCTAAAAAGGCTGTTTGAATATATATTTGAGAGGTGGCTTTACATCGGCAGTTAATTCAGATCGTAACCCTCAGCCCAGTGGCTCTAAAATCCGTCTCCTTAGCTGGGTTTCGGTGTACAGTTGACGTTCCAGGAGAAGCGGATTTATCGACCATTTGCCAAATGAAGATGAAACTACCTCATAGTATATGCCTGTGGATGTCATCCTGGATCTGTGCGCTCTGGGCAATGGATTTTCTTCCCTGTCTCCCTAGGATTCGCTCTCTCTGCTCCCATAAAATATATATATTCTCGCTCATACGTACTTAGCCTCCTCCCCCTTGTGGCTTAACGTGTAAACCAACCACACGCGACCACCAGCCAACCAACGACCAACTTCCAGACGGTTGTATCTCATTAATTTATGTTCGTCAACGCATGAAATTACCTTGACAGCCATAATTCCTGATGTTGTACTGTTGTATGAGTAAATACTGCATTTGGATTATTTATGATTTGAGGAGAATCACTACCTTGATTGTTTGCCGAGAATTTTTATGGGGAGATCTCATTTCGTAATGAATTCCTAAATATTTGGCCGTGTGCGCACGGGACTGCGGTATTACTGGATTTAATTTAATTGAAGTTGCGGGGTTGTCTCGTTATGATGTGAAATTCCAACTCGACTACTGGTGATATGAAATTCTGATCATGCCGTTTGACTCTGTTGGAGTTGTGGAGGGTCAGATCGCAGTCGATAGAGAAAAAGGAGTGTCGAATGATGTGACGAGGATTCGAGGATTCATATTCAGATATCTATTCATTTTTAATAGTAGATCTAGGTCAGCTGTGACTGATGAACCCCGCTCTGGAATATCTGTTTTTTTTTTTCAGTAAAAATTTCTTGTTATTCGTATTGAGGAGAATCCCGATTCCACTCCTGCCTCATCCAAATCCCATCGAATCATTTCCTGTGATGCTATAAAGATGTGAAATGCTATATAAATTCTCTTCTTTCATGGCAGTGGAAAAATAAATGTGACGAGGAGCGATGGCGTTATTCACTGAAAATCATGCAAAAAATGGGGAAAAAAATGAATTATCGGATTCAGGTCGATGGGTCAATGAAATATATCAAGCGTTCGAAGATTTACTAGTTTTTTCGACGCAAACAAAGCATTCACAATTTTTCATAAATTTTCATTTGCTCTGCAGCTTAATAAATTGGATTGAAATTTATTTCAATTTCAATACGTGCCACGTATTTTATTTTTATAGCTAATATTATGTACGCGAGTCGAAGGGCAATTGTTCAGGAATTCCCAATGAAAAAAAAATCGAGACACGTGCTGTCACTCCTCAAAAGTATACCAATAATTTTCCATTCAAAATATTGCTCAGTCCGTTGGTTAATTTTCCTGCAAAGCTCATTACAAATTTTGTTCAGCCTTCAAATGTTAATCTGATTTTCAACAGCAGAAGTTTGCCCATTACCCATTTCCGATGGTGAAATTTTCCACAGCAAAATAGAGGTCACAAGCATGACGGTGGAGAATGAGAGTGGATAGAGAGGGTGTACAAGGATAAAAAAAGGTAATGCGAAGGAATCCGATAGTTGATTCATCGAAAGCACAGTTAACGAGCTAAATCGAGATTCGATCGGCTGTACCCGAGGATGATGATGTGCACAGGGCGCACGATGGCGTCCTGAGAATTTCAAGAGGGATAACGACTTACGTGACGTTTTTCCATCGGCCGAGATCACCGGAGGATGGGTATCTCTATGATGTTAAAACGATGTTGCCTCCCCGGAATGTAACATTTTGCCGGTGTCACTCGGTCGCCCAGCAATCTCCTTGGTGGCAAAAAAAAAAGCATGAAAAATACTTGGCCATGTTGTACGCTGAAAAAAATGTGAAAATTCAATCGGCAAGAGTCGATCGTCGGGGATTGGTAACAAAGGGTGAATTGTCGATCGGGTCAGCGAAACAATGCGACACGCGGTTAATTGAATTCCTGTTGGCGTTTACTATCGCGTTTGAAAATTGAACGAGCGTTTGGCCGTTCGGTGATGCGAGAGAGCAGTTTTGACTTGGAGTACAACACCATACAAGCCCAAGGCCCCAGCCTCAACCGATCGTTGGTGCTTTTAACAACTGTGTATCGTGTGTGTCCAGTTGCGTTTATGTACCTTCACTCTCTTCCACATCCCATGAAACACCTCTGGTAACTTTCCCACGTGTGTCCATCCACTGGATGAGCTGTATCATAGACACACCTCTGCTCCAAGTTGTGGCAGTGGATCGTGTGTAGTGGCCAACTGGTGAGAGAGACCTCTGCCCATAGTGGGAGGACTTATTACACCCAAAGGATTACCATATAAATTATCGTGTGATGCACACTGCGAGTGCAATATATACCACAAGCTACCTCTCTTCACATCTCTGTGTCCTACGACGGCCTTTGTCGAGGCTTTGGTTATGATTAATCGAGCGCAGCGTATCGGAATGTTCGATCCTGCGGAAATGCGTCAGCGGATTTTGCCGTGTGATTTTTTTTTCCCCACATACATCCACCAATCCCTTCCTCATCCTCTACGCCGAAATTACGTCATTAAACTTGCCGATGGAAATTCTCGATGGGGGCTGTATTATATCCTCCCACATCAAATCCCGTGGTATACCTCAATTGCGTCGTGCGGTCACTCTCCACTGTCTCTCCATTGTCATCAAATTATTCATCATGCTCACCACCTCGTTTATCCTCATGTATTGGAGTTCAACTTCCAAATACTAATCGAATTTATTCATACTGTAGCCAGCATCGTCGCCAGTCTTTTTTTTTGCCCCCTCAAAGGTCCAGGCAATAACACTGAGATAACTTTTAACCTTTTGATCGTATTCCCTCTTTTCACCGTTTTTTTTTCTCGCAATGTGGCCAGAGTGGATACCTCTTGACATTGCCTGCTAGGTACCCCACTCTTTCACCGCTGTTGGCGCAAACCCAATGAATATGCAGAAGTCTTTCTGCAGGCATAACCCTGGGCCCACACCAAACTTCTATGTTCCATGCATTCAGATGTCCTTCTTACCGTTTAACTGTCCTCCAAGCCCTTCAAGCCCCTTCACTAGCCTCCCTTTGATATTGGTGAGAAAACGGCCTGGAGATCTCCACCAGTGTTCTCCAACATTCACAGGGCCAACTCTCCCATTATATCCACCATTAAAAAATCACATTTTTCCCTCCAACACTTTTCTTCGGGGATATGATTCTAACGCCAGTAAACGTGCTCTATGCAAATCTCAAGTGATACCCGTGGGGACACGTAGAAGGCATTGTCGTGGCTTTAGTAGACATACTTGTCCTCTGACTTTCTGACATAACGAAAATCCCTCTCTTTCCCCCTCCAACCCCTCACCCAAAAGGCCGTTGTCTTATCGCCATTTCTTGTGGTTAATTTTTTTCACCTGGAGCTTTTGCACTCGCCTTCAACAATCCACTTCGTTAAAAGAAACTGGTGGAAAAAAGTAACTCCCCCTCCTACTATCCACTTACTTTTTCATTATTACATGAAAGTGAAGAAAGAGGGATGGCTGACAAGCCCTCCTCACTATTCTGATGACGGCGGTGAGAAGATAAAAGGAGAAAGGCATTCTGCGCCGCGTAATACATTTATTCGTCGACGAGAAGCCAATACGCCTCGGGTTTTGGCTTTCTCCCTTGCTCCGCATTTTGCCCACAGGTTTTCCGGAGGGAAGAGCCAGAACCTATATTAGAAAACTTTTCCACGCGTCGCAGCGTGCCCTTCTGACAAACCCCAACCCCTTGACTCGAAAGAAGCAATCTCTTGGCAATAATATACACGTGCTACCGAGCTCGATAATAACGGTAATTCTTTTTTCCACACTTTTCTCAGTTTTATTCTGTTGGGAGCTTCCTACCATTCGTTCTCTCACGTTTTTCGAATTTTTGAGAAATTCTTCCTCATAACTGCGACCAACTAATAATAAAGCTTCGGTGGTTTATCCTGATTAAGTAGTTTCTTTTAATGGCAATGTTTGTCTTTTTTGCTGGTGGGCATTCTGGGGGAGAATTTGGCGGAGGGTGGTCTTGTAGGACATTTCAAGATGGCACAATGTTGGGGATTGTGACAGTGGGAAATTTGGCGAGACATCAAGCCGCGTAAAGAGATTTATGGTCTCTCAGTTTAACGTACCAGTGACGGAACATTTTACGGCGGTAAATGGCGGATCTCGGGAATCATAATGGTTGATGACGTTTACGACTCGGCAACCGTAATTTTAAATTTGTATCCACAGATGCTCGGCAGTGCTCGTTGTGGGTTCTTGTACTACTTAGGTTATATACATTTTTTTTACAGCGAGACTAAGCTGACGTACCGAAGCCGCTGGAAGGGATTTTTATTTTTATGTTGATCGATCGAGTGAGTTATGTTTACGCTATATTAGCCATTATTTTGACATCTCAGAAGAAATAGAGGAGTCATTCAGTGAGAAGTTGTAAGTTGATCCCGAGAGTCAGAAATTGATAGAGTTGTCACGTGTGTTGATCCCTGAAATACTTTCGATGTTAGCATTTATGTTGACCATCGCTTAATAAACATAAAAAATGAAGAAACACTGGGTATGTTCCTGTGTACGACATCCGTGGTTTTATGTCGTGGAAGGAAGCTCTTGGAGATATTAATGGGGTTGTTGCACAGCCCCGCAGAGTCAGCGGCTCTTTGTCGAGGAGCGACCCTCTAACTCTAGGATCATTTTATATTGTTCCGGGTTATTATATTACCGTACCTTAATGTCGAGTCAGGCGGAATTACGAGTATGATAGTTTACTAGTTGTGGAGCATGATTCTCATTGCGCGAACTATTCTTCGAGGTTCAAGACCGTGTGTCTGGTACCTTCCTGGGGTTGACTACTTGGCCAGAGTCGTCAAAAGCATGGAAACGCCCGGAATTCCAGGCACATAAATTCATCACATTTTCAACATAAATTGCTAAATTATTGCTCAATTCATTTTGCACTGAGGTGCAGCCATATCCCATTGAATTTTGCATGATTTAATATGATTGAATATAAATTAAAAATCCCGTCTGAAAATCCATTAATAAAAATGACAAATTCAGAATTCTCAAATGGATGTGAGAATCGCAGGGTAAAGAGAAAAAAGCCCAGACCAATCGATAAAATCGATTAATAATTAGTTTCCACGCTCTCGCCGCGACGAATCATTACCAATTATCCATTACTTTATTATTTGACTTTCAATTATATTACGTAACTTGTTAATACCCGAGGATTGGAGAAGATATCCCGGATAATTATACCAAGCACTCTAGCATCCCCAGTAGTAAACCGTATTATTTGCTTTCTTTAATTGAATTTTGCCTCGGCGTAAGCTTCTTGATACTTCTTTACGACTCCTAAAGCGGGAATATCCTACGACTCCGCTGTTCTAGTTTTTTCCCTCTCACTCTCATTTCCACACGCTATATCTCTTACCCACCACTTTTCTCTCGGTCATCTCTATCGGATATCGGAGATTCTCCGAATACCATAGTTTGAATAAATGTTGGTGAAGCAATTAAGGCCGGGGATAATTGAAAAAAGTATTAATCCCACTAAATCGATAATCACCGGAGGATTGCCGAGTCTTATGAACTGATAAATAAGGAGTAAAAGTGGATATTGCAGGTGAAATTGTATTAATTTCAATGAAATTGCATTTTATGAGGCTATTCTCGTGTGAATTTGAATTAACAATCCAAATTGAATCCCTAAATAACTGTCTGAAGTACTTACGAAATAACACTACTCACTGGATCTAAAGCTCCTCCGAAGCATCAATCGACCGATTCCCCATTGGTTTCAAGGGACTCTAATCGAGTATGTCACCCAAGGAATTCGGAATGGCATTTGACTCTCGAAACTATCTCAAGAAGCCTCAGCTTCCGCTCCACTGGATTCATCCTCCAAGTGCTATCTCAGCTATCGTAATGATGACAGACGCGAAAAGATTTTAATTAAGATTCACTGAGCAGCTCTAAATTATCGAAATGGTAACCCCTAATTCAGCTCTGTAATAAACCAAACTAATTGTCCCGTTACCGTTTTCGTTATTCACTCCTTAGTAAATCCCAAAATCTTTCTAAAGAATATATTCGATCTACTTCACGGAGGAAAATTGTTTATAATTCCGCGTTATCAAGTGGCCTTTTCTCTTTTTCAACAGAATTTATCTCTGTCGCTTTGCAATTGACTCGTATCATGATACACTGGAGGAGTAATTAATTCACCGTCAATTTGCTCTTCATTATTTCCGAATGAAAGTTGCAGACAACGGAAATTAATAGTGAATTATTGAACAAGCACAATTGTCATAACGTGCCTTTAGAAGGATGACTTATTCAACTCGAATAAATTGATCCTTTGACATTTGAATAACGAATTTCTCTACGCGACAGATGTTATAACAGAAGTCGTGAAACTTTGCGAATATTCGTAAAATAAATGAAAAACACAATCCCAATTCACACTTTCAATAGAACTATTCATACAAATGCAAGTCATACATTCGAATAAAAATTTTATACTTTAAATATAAATGTATTTATTCCGTTGAAATAAATAGAGTTTCACCCGAGTAATAAATAGTATAATGTACACATTCTTGAGCGAAAAATAAATAAAAAGCTTAAACATGAGAAAAAAAAATTGAATAAAGGTACTGTATAACAATTATTGAAGACGCCAACTATGAATTTTCAGATGCCGCAGTGATGGATAGTGACGGCACTCTGGGCCGTGGCCATGCCAACGGGGGCCGTGGCTTGCGCCGTCAGCGGTCCCTGGAATGGCGAGAACGGCGCGGATATGGGGCTAGTGCACAGTCGAGCAGCGACGAAGATGATAACACACGTCACGCCGTTGGTCCAACATCCGCTGGACCACGTGGTGCACGTAGTCCAGGTCACGTGTTCGCATCACTCCTAGTCCAGCAGTACAACGGTGAGTCAAAGTATCATCTCTCCTTTTCTCCCCAGTAATCTGGAAATATGAGAAATGGTGAGGTGACGGCAAATTCCAATCCCATTGGAATTTTTTCGTTATCCAACATCACAGAATGGATTTCACTCCCGTTTACGAGTGAATCCACTCACCCTGTTCTCAATCCAAAGACATTGGCAGCATGAGTGAGCTTTTGCATATCACGTTTCCAGTCTCGTGCAAAGCAATTGTGCCCGAGCCACCCAGACATATGCCGCTGTGTACGACTGAGTGAATCAGAAGACCCAATATCAGCATTGGGTATCAGTATGTGACAATGATTGGGGTAATGTTGCAACTGTTGGCAACGAGTTATGTATCCACCGAAAGTCTTCCATCATATTCCATCAAACATCTGGACAAATTCGCACACTCGAAGTATCAACACCTTCCACTTCCTGTGTTTGTTCATTCCTTCTTTTTCCACTGCACTCGATCTTCCAAAGTTATCCAACTCTTTATGACTGTTCCAACAGCATCAGCTTAGTTCCAATCGGCCAGGATCGATGGGATCACTGATGAGTAATGAGTTTCATCTTATTCATGAATTAAAAACATCTTGCAATTCCATATTTCATACTTGAACAAACTTTTCAACAACTTCTCTGTTCCATTACACATGTGTACACATCGATTTGCCTCATTTCTTTGCTTTCCAGAGTCTTCCTCCGCTGCTCTCTGCCCAAGTCTCTCCCCTCATCTTCTACGTCCGTCTGCATTTGTTCCAATTCACTGACCACCGATTACCACTCGCTCTCACTACCATTCCCCCAAAGCCCTTTCCACTTTATACTCATTCCCGGTCCTATTTTCCGCTCCTCCTTTACCCTGACATTTTCTCTCCCCCATACACACCGGCTTTCCGCGCTCGCGCCAATGCACAATGTCGCGTAACCACATCCGAAGTGTATCGATAGACACTATCCGACAACGACAATAACTATGTCGTGTACCTTGGTTACAGCGCACGATGCCAATCGATAGTCATCTCCCAGCGCAGTCTGAGTATCTTTGGAATATCAAGGGATATTCAATCGAAAAATAGAACGTCTTTGATATTCAGTCATCCAGGCGTATCTCCAAGGCTATCTGATATTAATCATCCTTATTTATTAACGCCTGATTAAGCCATTATTTTTGCAACTCCTCTCCCACATAAACGAGTAATCATCATTTTCTAACACTCGGCGCAGCCAACTTTCTGTCTGGCACTTAAGCATTTTTTTTTCCAAAGCTAGTTGAAAATTGCAAAAGTTTCGATATTTCGAAAATTCACGTCCTGTCGAGTGATTTCATCAAGGCCTATTCCCTGGAAAAGCGATTCGCACTTGCTAAATGACTCCCCCAGAAAATGCGGATCGATGGAGAGCACCACATGAGAATGCCCCAGGTTTCGGGCTGGTACGCATACATGCATAATGACATTACAACGCGTACACATATCCAAGTCGGCTTCTACCCGTCTCCATCTTCAGCCACCCAACGACGATGTTAAATTGCTGATAAGGGGGCGGTGGAGTTTTAAATGGCCGTAACGCAATAACGTATGCATTAGAGACTATGTGGCGGGCCTTTAGCGTCTACGTCGATATAGGGTTACGTCATGACGGCGTACACGCATTCTCAAGCTATTCTCCCCTCACGTGCACCAAGAGCAGGAGGAGGAGGCTGGCCATATACCGAAAGCCACATCCCCAACGGTAAGGGGGTAGTTTGCCTGACAACTCGATTACATGATATCGCCTGGCTTGAGTGGCAAGTGGTGATGCCAGAGATTCAGTCGTCTCCACCACCGTCGCCTTGTGTACTGGAACACCGGTGCACACCCTCCACTAGAGCGGTCCATGCACATCGGTGCTTTTCTATCTCATCTACCTCGATTTTCATCTCAGTTATGATGTAGGAGGCATGATATTACGGATGAAATTGATAAACGCTTTGGAGCTGAAGTGATTATCATGGGTAATGGGGCGTCGAGCCGCGAGTGGTTCAGCCTCCACTATATGGGTCTGCAATCCCAGGGCGATGGATGTTATACGGCAAAAATATTCGATGCCCCTGCATGTTGCCGGACACTCTGAAGAAAGCTTTTTATCTGCATTTTGTATACCTCAACGTGCACCATATTTGCTGAGATGGTGGCACAAGTGAGTGAGAGGGAGTGAGTCAGCGTGTAGGGAGCGGGGGGCAGAGGTCTGTGTAACTGTGTGGGTGGTAATGTCCGTGAAATTTATTAGCAGCACGCGAGGATATACATAATATACAGTCCGTATGTACTGGCATCCTGTGTCGGACCGTGTTGCGGTGGCGCCTGGTGTACGATATAGTGGACCAACGCCTGGACGAAACCCGCTTACCACCGTGTTTCCGTGAGCCGCTTATGGATACTGAACTAGTTGCAAATCTTGCTATCGCCCGGGCATATGTATTCGCTCCACAATTTTTCGACAATTTTTGATGGTTTTTGAAACGGGGGATTTGCCGTGCCACAGATTTATAACTTGACGTTCAGGTGCCTTCGAGAAGAGCCATTAGTCGAATACTCGAGCTGATCCCTGGTTTGCTCTGCTAGGTAGGTCTGAGACATTTCGAGGGGACTGAGAGGACGAGTGCATGGGAGAAACATCCCACTCAGCCCTCCAAACCTTGGCTAACCGGCAAAGTTGTGGCTTTTAGTCGAGCCAACGGTTCAGGAACATTAGGGTGGATCAGCCGTATTTTCGGTGAAAAACGTCCATTACGCTGTGTTGAGACATGATTCTTGGAAAAATTTCCTGGTTGACATGCGATTAAGGATATTAAATTCATCTTTCAAATATTTCCATCGAAATTTCGGGAAATTCTCTCTTCGAAATTTATAGCAATTGAATATTCATCGAAGAGAACTATATATTATGTATTAACGTCAAAAGTACCTGTGTGCATGTTTTGAATTTATTTCACCTCGAGGTGATAATCAGTGAGTGAGGTCGATTAGGTAAACCCTGGGTGATATCAAGTTGTCAATTGATAACTCATTTAGTAATGGAAATTCTGTATGTTAATATTATTGATTTAATTTGGTTCAATTTAGTTGTCCCATTTACTATTTGGCTGACGTTCATATTAATATACTCATGTTAATATGAATTGTTGATTTGCCTATCTATGATATTTATCTCAATTCTATATGAAGAAATAAATTGAATAAGAATTACGTGAAAATTTCGTCAATTGCCAGATAAAAAAAAGGGTTTGATAATTTTTATCATAAGTTTTCATTTCTTGATAATGTTGTTCATGTTTTTTAACATTTGATATAATGGAAAAGGGTAGAGGTGATATGAAAAACTATTAAACCAATGGAGCGATATCCATTATTATCTTTATAAAAATCCATAAAGGGAACATCAATGGGCCATGGGCGATTGTGACGATAATCAAGCTTGGTTTATAGTTAATTATTGGCTTGACACTGGCTGGTTGTCTGGCGAAAGTGGAAATTTCCGTGCTGAAAATATTGTTCAGTGTTTTCGAAACGAGGGGCAGTTGAGCGTGATATGAACCATCGGTGGGGTAATGAGCTGATGGTAATATTATGTCCAGTCTGTGACAGCTCCGAGGGTGGCAATACTTCACGCCTGGAACATCAATGCAGTATTGATAGCTGGATGGTTATTACAGAGCTTCATCAAAATTACTATTGTCTGCGTGATGAGATTCCCTGGAATTTGACAACGATTGGCGAATATGTGATCATTAAAACATCCTCGTTCCAATGATTAATTTTTCTCGAGTTATTCATGTACTCCATGCATCCACCGGCGTTATCAGCGAGTCAGATTACAGTTCCACAGACAGGAGAAAGTATTTCTCAATTAAAATTTGAAAATTCAGTTTAAATATTATCATGCATGATGTGAATTTGAATTTTTAGCGAAGGGGACGTGATTTTTTATCAAAACCAAATTTGTCATAGAAATATAAAAGACACTTTCCCTGCACACAAATTCTAGTTGAAATGATTCTGGTCATCAGAAAATCGGAGACGAACTAAAACATTTATATACGCATTGCGCAAGCATTATACATGCATGCGTACAAAATACAATCCCTGGGGCACCCCCCAGGCTCTCGATCGATCCGCCTGTCAAATTGAAATAATAAAAAGCCCGAGTCTCACTTCTTCCATTTCATCTCTAATGTTCAGCTTCTCCTTTTTGTTTATAACACCAACAAAGTGCCGGGGCTTATGCTTTGGGGGGTGTACAGAGACTGGAATATTCGTTATTTGAAGGCGGTGGTAGACGAGCCTACCTTCTGTAGCATGAAAACGCGAGGGGCCACTTAATAATGCAGTCCCAGAATACTCAGAGTCTCGAAACACCATGTGTAAGTCTCGATTAATATTTCAAACGTCAGTGGGCGCAAGAATGGGTGGTCTAAGGGGAGAAGGATAGGATGGAATGGATTGAGATAGGTTTGGGGATGAGAGAAAAGGAGAGATGATGAGGAAATCCGACAAAGTGCAGAGGCTGAAGGCACTGACCAATGTGAAAGGACTGCTAAATGTGAACCACCATGGTTTCACTATCCCAAGCGTTAATTATTCGCAAAGGCAATTTCTGTAATCCTAGTTATAATTCATAATGGGAGGTCGTATGAATGAAGACTAGATGGAATTATTCAAGTGAATATGAGGGAGGGAAAAAGAAATGTGAAAATACAGCGAACTCAGCTAATGGTAACATCAAAGACGCAGGGAATTTTTTTTACTGCATTTTTTTTTGTTCTCTCGTTCTATTTGTTATTTTTATATCCTACTTTTTTATATAGCGAGTCTTCTCGTTATTCGGTCGTTCTGAGAATTATCATTTTGAGGGGATTATTTCCGCAACATTTTCTCTCGTACTGGATCCCAACCGGCGACAATAGACAAAACATAAAACAGTCGGTTGGAGACAAAAAACCCTCTGTAGGGAGAAGTATACGAAGTTTTCACGTTGTACGAGTCCCCTTTGCGTGATATATACGAGTGTGGAAGTGGATACGGTATACTATCGCTTATACGGTTGGCTATCGATATGAAATTCGATGAAAACTTCTCCTATCGTATCGCATAACAGCCCTCAACTCTGGAGATACCCTGTGACAAAAGAGGGAGAAGTGAGGCAACTATTGCAGGAAGGGTGCACAGTACTTCCAAAGCGATGAGACATTGCGTAAGAAACCTGGGGGAAAAAATATTGTGGTGTTCCTGAGGCCACTGACCGTTGTGTCGCCACCGGAAAGTGCTCGTGTACGATGCAAATCGATGATGCCAGTAATAAAATTGTATGGATTGGGGCACTTTTTTTTTCCTTCGACAATTTCCTCCTTTCGGGATGTAAATTGCTGGACATTTGTGCGCTCTATGCTTTTGTTACGCCGAGACGAGTTTGAAATTAGTTTTCCTTGGAAAAAATCACCTGTGATCCGAACATCAGAATATATTTACATTCAATTTTCCCTTTTTTTCATTTTCATTGTTGGTTGATGCTCATTGATAAAAGCAATCATCCAGCGTAACGTTGCACCGTGAAATTTTCTGGGAATTTCAGTCACAAATTCGTGTATATTTTAAATTATATGAGTTTAAATTGAATTGTAAATTCCAGAAAATTGGGATTTTCATGTTAAATAATAGTTGATGAATTGTTTCAGTGGAAGCTTGGATTTTCATACTCATCGGGAAAATCATATGTCAAATACAATATATTAAAAATTATCGCTTGAATTATCAATATTTTGATCAATATTTTTCGGTTCCGAAAATATTCAAGAAATAAAATGATTCGTCAATGAAAAATTACCCTAAATTCTAAATTTTTTCACTTGAAATTACGAGTTCAATTTTTCAAGAGTGTGTTGATGAATCTGATCTCCTGATATTTGGCCGTTTAGGTGTAATTTTTTACTGGCGACCCTGAATAATTGGTGTCGTTTGTCATCAACCAAACTGACAGTCTCTACTTCATTTCTCTTTTCCGTTCTCCACCAGCGTTTGTTCTTTATCCTACAAGTTCATGCAGCGCGGCCCATATCACCGTAACATTTGCCTGTCTCTCATGGAATTTAAAATGGTAATTTCGCTGTTCCATCTCTTTTTATTTTCCCCTCTGCCTCCCAGGGCGACGTTGCCAGTGACAGCAACTCTGTTTCTGATCCGACATTTAATTTACGTCAGCATGGAAGCGAGCTTCGGTTTTTCCGCTCTCCTATATCACAAACATCGCACCTTCTGTTTTATATTTTACCACCCCTCACCCACCTTCCGCCCATGTATCGATGGAGGCATAAAAACTTTTTCTGCGAGGTGTGGTGACCCCCTATTATAAAAAACATCAAGGACACTCACCTGAATGGGAACAATGTGCGGAGTTTGGAGGAGAAACAATGGCCGTTTATGGAACACGGGGAGTTTTTGATCAAAGAGATTAATGTCGTTGGATGGCACATTATTTTGTGACATCCCTTTCTGTCGGCTGTACTTGCAACGCCCTAAGTCCCTCCTTATTTTAATCCATTTTATTCCAAGGCAAAGATATCTTTCTCCATTTTTTTCGCTCACTCCAACCATTTGTGGCTAGACGAGAGATTAAATTTTCTACAATCCCACATTAACCTGACACTCACCTCGAGTATTCTATTTTCTATTGAAACTCTAATTTCCAGGTCCATGAAGTAATGGAAATTCATTAAAATTTACGCCATCATGAAAATTCAAGGCCTATTTATTATAGTGAGTTTTAAAATTCAATTTTTTATTTTTATTGTTCTGTGAAAAAGGAGTCTGCCCGTCGAAATCATTCACGTAAAACAAATAGCGCCAAGAATGTTTCTTATAAATATGAAATGAATGTGGAATATAATGGAAATAGATGTTTGCCGGAAATATGAAGAGATCTGAATACAAATTCTTTGTTCCGTACATTTTGTAAAGAAGCGACACGCTGAGTGGGATAAAAAGGATACAGAAGATACATTGCGCGAAATGCTCTTCGTCACCTTTTGTAAAGTCGATGTTTGAATGGTAAATATCTCAAGCACGCGTAGCAATATGTTGCATCGCTTGCTGGGATTATCAGTTCAAGTATTTACGGGTGAGTAATTCTATTTCCATTTTACCGATTAAAAAATGAATTCCAAATAGATGTTCAATGAAAAAATGGCGGAGCTGTCAGATCACTTCAATTGCATCGAGTTGAATGAATTTATTGAAGAATCCTTATAATTGCACGATGGAAAGAAAACCAATATAGCGAAGGGCTGCCAGGAATTACTACCATAGATCTGATCAACAATACAACCTTTTTCTTCTCATTGTTTCGATTTCCATATTCTTCAAAGGGATTTTTCCAATTTAACGAGAAAATAAGATTCTAGAGAATTGTGATTCTTTCATGCGTAACCATTGGTAGATTACAAACTTGTTCATCTCACTGAAAGAAATAAACCTCATCAATATTAATAAAAAACGATTTTTATTTCTCATAAGCAGGAGCATTATTTGTAAAAATATTGAATCTCTGCAACCCCCTGCCTCGAAATGCCCGCCTTAAAGACGAATGTACTCCGAAGAAATCTCCGAGTTTCACACTTTTCTATAAACACATGTGAACGTCCCAAAAAAGAAGGGAATCCGTACTAGTGGGACACTTTGTCACCATGGCAACAGGATCCCCATGGCAAATAAAATATCCGATAGCTCCATGTACGGTAAGACCTCCTACCAAGCATTTAGCCGTCGCGGGAAGGAGCCGTTTTCAGAGTGAAGAAATACTCGTAGACGAGGTGGTGGCACTGCGGCAGTAAATTTTGAGGCAAAAGAGCACTCTTCCCTCTCACCTCTCTACCCCTCGCTATCCGCATACTTTTTCAAAGATAAATTGTGCGACTCGGTTACGTTGAAATGGAAAGCGGAAGCTCCTTTGCAAGAGTCCATCGTGATAAAACCAAGTGATACGAGAGCGAATTATGTATAGAAACTAGAGGGGAGCACTCAAAATCTGATTGAAGAAGCCTGAAACAATCTCCCGAAAACCCCAAATCGAATTCTTTTTTTTTTTCCTACACTGACGATAAACTCAATTGACAGGAATATACCCAGCCAAGTTTCGCCCGAAACATTTCAAACCAAGATGTATTAGAAAATTCAATATGGTCGGGGATTTGTGAGTTGGTGAGCAAGGGTGGGATACCTGCTACCGGTGTGGGAATGAAAAAAAAAAATTGAGTTCCTGGAGGACTCGCAGGGGCAAAGGGGTGAAAGGGGTGGAAGGGGTGAAGGATGAGCAGGAGGGATAGAAGGGGAAGAAGGGGAGGAAGGGGAGGAAGGCAGAAAGCCTCGAAACCTACTGGGTTGAGTGCGGGGTAAAAGAGGATGAGGGTCATGGAGAGAAGAGGGCATAACACAATTACATGTGGGGCTTGATGCTGGTCTCGCTCTCAGCCTAGAGTGTGGCCTCCCAACGGTGGATGGGAAGATTGAATATGAAAGTTTAATGCGAGCAATATCAGCGCCACTGGGCCTGCCCCTAAGGCCACTCTCCCATCGTCTCTATAACGTCTCAAGCATTGGTGTAGCGGTCCATCGTTTGGTTTTCCCTCATATGATTTTGATGTTTACTTACCCTCGTTGTTTTTACAGGTAGAGAAAACCTCTCGCAATCTTGGTTTCCTCCAGTGGTACTTCTGGCGTTTGATGATGCTTGAAGAACAAACCCCTTTCTTATTCCAATCTCCTCATATTTTTCCGTGGAGCAAAACTATTGACTTCCGAGGGGATAATACAAACTTGGAGAGAGATTCGGGGGATTACAGAGTACAATAAACTGTCGACTGTATATACCGTGCGAAAATCCGTGATTGATATCCTCAGAATGAAAGATATTGATTATCTCGGATTTTCTCATAGCAGAATTGATTCGATTATCAACCACAAAATATTTAGCTCTTTGTTACCAAAAACATTCACATTTACTTCAACTCCCTGTAAATTACGCTCTGAGCTATTTATAAAACTTTGCTCATTAATTAATGGCATGATTCAATTCCTCTAGACTTTCGTACCACCGGTTGTACCCCTGTGGGCGCCTTAGCCTCCATTTTCACTCCTTCCCGGAGAACGTCTTGTGGATTTTCTTACCAGCGGTTTATTCCCTTTGTTTCCAGACGCGCAGAAAGGAAATTTAACAGAAAATTAGAACCCCAGCCCTTCCCGCTTACTCATTCACGTCTAGTCAATTCTCTCGCCTTCTTACCACCGTGCAATTCTTCCATTAATTAATAAAGGAAATAATCTTCACTCCGCTCATCTTCGAGTAAGCAGAGATGCTTATCAGCTTGATTCATTTAATTCAATGTTAAATATTGAACGAATGAATCCCTGATGCCGTCTCTTCGTTGATTTATTCAATCTTTTCTTTTCACATTCCCAAGCGTGTATACTGATACCTCAATAACTCGGAAATCGATTCACTCGGCGCATCGACTTATCCCGACTGAGATCAGTCCAACGATCCATGACAAAGTCCCTAGGATTCGTAATGCTAAGGCTCAGAGTTGTACGCGTATCAAGCTCCTCTGCAGAATGGGTAACGCAACGGTTTGAGCACAGTAAAACGGGATGATAGCTACGTTGAAGGGGGTAAATCTGGGTACTCTCGAGATCACTCAAGAGGCCAGGGGAAATTGGATGGATGCATCGTGTATACATGCATGTATATTGATTTGTGCTGAAGCGGTACTTGTTCGGGAAAATACTTGCATGAACTAAGAAGCACTCGAATGTATATCCGGACATTCTAACACGTGAAATACACTCTTAAAAAATCGTCCCGATAGAAAGCACTGGGTTTCAACGACCCGGACAAGTTTCATTTCACATCGACATATTAAATATTAGCTAATAAAGTCGAAAGAGGAATAGATGAAGACTGTTCACTAATCCTTGTTAGAATCGACAGCCATTCATCCACGTATAATGTCTGTAGGAAATTTTTATGATTGCCTGTAAATAAATCCAAGAATAAAAATGACAAATTTTATGTCTTGAATGCATTTAATGTAACTCGCTCTTGATATTATATGAATCGCTCAGAACAAACAAACAGACAACAAACATAAAATGAGTAATAGTTATTACCGACTCGTCTGTGGTAACCAAGCCTACTTTAGGTACAAAGTAGAGTTGTCAAAAGACTGAAATGATAATAAAATGTAATTGCTCTTTTTCCAGGTGATCGAGCATACAGAACAGGCTCAGACACAGAGGGTGCAGCAACGACAGACAATCCAACGACACCATTCCCAACTCCACCACCAACTCTAACTCCAAATCATCGTCAAGCATCACCATTTCCACTGGAGAGTACAAATTCCCGACGACATCATTACAACGGCAGTGTATCGTCAGATCGCTCGCGAAATGGCAACGGTAATACCTCACTATCCCTACAATAATGACACCGTTGTATCCAACAACTCCATTATCTTTATTTCTCCAACCCTCCCTATTTATTCTTTATTGATCGTTATTATTGCTGCTGGCAGGCGAGGCGATTTACGCGGCGCCCACCAAGAAAACGAGCAATGGCGGTGGTGGTACACTCGGTCGTCGTACACGTCGAGGTCAACACAACAGCGCTTTGAGCTCTAGCTCAACTGCCAGCGATCGTTCTGAGACGATTTTCCCCGACGAACATTCCCGCATGCATCTCAACAATGGTACGTTCTTTTCATCAGACGAATGTCTACTGCACTCATACCTCCTATTATTTTCTCTATTCTATCATCACGCATTTCTGCTTCCAAGGCATTCCTCATACTCGTTGCTCTTTTATTTTTCATCATTCGTGGGTTAAGATCATGTTGAAAGTTGAAAAAGTTTACGACTCTGAAAATCGTAAAATGAAGATTCCCCGTTTTAGTCTGACCATCCTTCGCTGTTTTTCTCATCTCCATCGTCCAGTAACTGAATTAAAGGATCGACGGAGGGATCTCCAGTGCGATAAGTTAACGAGCTACACCGCCAACGCGATTAACAACGATAATGCAGTTATTCGGTCATATTGAGCCTGGCCGAAAGTTGAATAGAGTTTTCGCTGAGGATAAGCAAGTTTGTATCATCGAACATGATATTAACGAATCCAACTATTTTGGCGTGTGGAGTTTGTAAATAGGAACTGAAACAAGATATCATCGGGCGCTCTTCCACTATGATGACGACTTTCGTTTCCTCGTCATAATCCCATAATGAGCAAACTAGAACAATCGCTATGAAAATTTAAAAGTTGATACAATACATTGTTACTCGAGCTGGTTTACTATCACGAGAATTAATTGTTGGAAGCAGTCGGTTCAGATTATATGAGCGCTCATTTTATTCACGTCATTTATATAGTCATTCTCGACATTTGGTCTTTCATGTTTATTCTTTCACGATAGGTAAAAAAATATGTGGTGAAGTGTTAGTGGTTATTCAAGAAATTTTTCAAACTTGGCATCCTTTTCCCTGTGACATACGCCAGGATGGTGTGATGTTTTTACTTTTTCCTCAAGTTTAAATAGCTCTCTTTCACCACGTCAGTTGGCCGTGTTCTCTAGCCCTCTTCTGTTTGCCTCCTCCGTACACTAGAGTGAACGAGTATGGCGTAACCGAGTTAGTAGTTACTCGTGGCCCAGCTAGTTAGCGAAGCTCACTGCAAAGTTAACGGACAGTACTATATTGTTTTGGAGTGAGTGGAGGTTGAGCCCAGCCGAGAGTATTTAGGCCTGGTACCCCTCTCCATGGTGTTGTATCCTGTACCCCTTCGCCGCGGTTAACGCAGTTTTCAAACCACGAAATGAGAAAGTGTATGGGAGCTTTGTTGGTGACCTGTTCCTTCTCTCACTGTGTTCTACGGACTGTGGTGGTCCACCTAACTTTTTAATGAACTGACGGTGGATCTCGTTTCATAGGGCATGTAATAAACGTCTCTCACTCGGCATAGTTCACTACTAACTCTCGTATTTTCTGGGGTAATCGAGGAATCCTTTCTCGTTGGTGTCAAATGACGAATTCTAGAAAATTCATGATTACCCGTTGCGCAATAATAGCGTGAACTGGAGCTGATAATTTCAAGCATTGGATAATTGAAAATGTCATTGGATTTGGTGTCAGTTAGATGATTTAACGAATTAATCTCTGGTACATCTGACTATTCTAAATCATCTGATGGAAGATGTCTGAATTGCATCGAATAAAAGTCGCTTGGCTTGAAAAAATTCAGAGAACAGTGCCTATCAAATTTCAATTAATATCCAATAGTCAGCGTAAGTAAATAATTCGAACCGAGTTGTTATCAATTGTGGGAATCCATGAATTGTAGAATATTTCAATTTATTATTCTCCGTTTATTTTCTCATCTGCTGTCTTGGCCCCCCACCGAACTCCTGGAATAACAGTGGGGTTTCCGGTTCTTCTCAAACAATGAATTCTCGAGGATTCATGACTTGCCTGAATATTTGACATCGTGAAATCCCTCTGTTCACAGCGTACGACGATACTGTGTCATAATAGCGTAAATGTGGTTCATTTCCTAAGGGCTGAGGGTCTCCGAGGCTCGTTGAAATTAACAGGATCGGCCGAGCGGTAATTCCCGCTCCAAATCTCCGATGGGATATTGCTCGTCGGAATGTCCCTGTGGTCTAATGGCTGGGATGTCGCGGCATCTATTAGCAAATGGTTCCCAACGGTCAGGAGTTTGCCCGTGTTAACCCTAGTGCACAACCGCTACACGTCTACCCGTTTGGAGAGTGCCTGGAAACGCCTTATCCACTCACCGAAAACTGCCACCCTGTCTCGACAATATTGAAATAGCCTCAGACTTGGCAATAGTACTACTGAACCCTGAGGAATCCATTGTTACCCCAATGGATTTTACTCACAGACAGATTCAACGCCACTCACCACTCAATCGCATTCATCACAATTCTCCAAGATATTCTTCAAATTTTCCGTGACGCATTGACACGCGTTATCCGATGTTAATAATAAAATCATTCAAATGTCACGGCACTATTCTCTTTTCACCGATTCAATTTACCATGATTCGACGAACCGTTAAACCACGAGGACACGAGACGGGGTCTTCTCGGTAGCAATGTGCCACAGGGAATAATTCGTATTTACATGAATATTGAATATGTATTTCTGGAGTGAAAGCGCTAGTCCATTAAATCGAATTATCAATGCCAACCGCTAACCGCATCAAGTCACTGTCGGCCACCTTCCAATTCTACCATTGCGTCTGACTCTAAACTGATTTCACTACTTGCACTTCAATCTCTTTTTTCTCCCTCTTCGCTGGTGCAGTCGCAAAATATAATGCAGTTGATGTGAAAAATTGCATTATCAACGGATGAGCGTCAGTGATTTTTCACCCAACTAGATCTCACTGTCACTAGAATTAGAGGAAAAACGAGAAATAACACATCCGTTTTTATCAACGAATAACACGGCAGATTTGTTGGTGTGGATAAATTGAGGATTATGAGGGGCAATAACATAATTTTTTATTCACATTGAGGGGTAATAAACGATCGTGATATCGACTATCCAATTATGCATTACATGTGCTTTCCCAGTTTCGAATCCTCCAGCGGGAACCGAGAATTGTGTCCGATATAACTGAAACGAATGTCCGTGTATATATTGCGCCATAACATGGGATTGCGAGGGGGTGAGAGGATGAGGGGTTGAGGGGGGAGGTTGGCTAGGTCAAAGTTATCCGAAATACGCGGATGGACGCGGCTGCCGTCGACAGAAATGCATTGCCACGTTTCACCGCTACGATTTAATTAAACTATTACTATTACGCTAGAACATTGTTAAATTAGGGAATCATCAGCATTCGTAGTCTCCTGCCCATATTCCATCAGTTTTTTTTTTATTCATTTCTGATGCTCCCATTGCCATTCGTCATTCTCATTTTCACGTTGCCTCCATGATCATTACTGCTACATTCACAATAGATCCTCTTGAACTCATTAGTGGTTCTAATTTTTCCATTAATTTATGCATATTTGAATAATAATGTTTGATGTATTCGGACAGCACTGCACTAATGCTTATTTTCTGCACCCTCGGGACGCAAACAGGTTTATTTAATCCTCACTTCCTGGCAGGTACGTACGTACCTTTTTCAGCACTTGGGGTTCTATTGGGGGGATAGATACAGTTTTCTAGATTTTAGGATTAATCCTTTTTTATTTAAAATTCCGCACGAATTCTTGTACGGTAATAGTTGAGGTTTTATTGAACTTCAGAATTACTTTAGAATGACTTTATTATTACCGAGCATTAAACAAATTTTCAGCAATTTAATATTCTCAACACATCTATAAATGAAGTGACATTCAGGCAAAAACCATGAACTCTCTTTGGTACTTGCATCCATATTATTCAAAATTTTTGAAGTTCGCTTGAGGCAGTCGGTTAAACATTAATTGCGCCGGTTTCTGCCCTGTTGGTGCAACTCCACAGAGGGTCATTGACGATGGAACAAATGTGGCCCCGATACGTATGATTATGTGTAATTATTTCCAATTAAAGTTCCACTACATACACAGACAGATAGAGTGAAAGTTTCTATTGTAACGAGCAGGATAATTTGAAGCGATTCTGGTAAATCACGCTGGTTCACTCCTCTCTACCTCACCTCTCCGATCTACAGAGGATCTGGTGATAATACCAACAGTATCGAGTTAACACGACAATTTTCGCGTAACTCAAATCTGTTTTGATTACAGTGACATGTATAAAAAAAATTGCTGTACGAATAGAGTATTCACAGAATTCAATCATCGATTGATTGTCCCATTTGACATTTTTTCAATATCAGTGTGAATTTACCACCTGATATTTTGCGATTGCCCATGAATATTCAAAATAGTGGACGGTTTTAATCTGCCTGTTTCACTGGTGTTGGAAACTAAATGTGAGAGAAACTACGTAGGCTAAGCTAACTTCCATTATCGAATACCAGAGAGTTACCAAGAGAGAGAGTAAGTTACGTTAGCTTGGCGAAAGCACACGATAGACCACTGGGTTTGCAGTTAACACTGATTTACAGTAATGCCCTGTACAACATTAACAATCTCTAATGATTACAAATTGGTCTAATTGTATGTACGTGGACATCGGGCGAAATTCGATTAGATTTATATTAGATGTATATCTTCCATCATGAAAATTCTGGGGAAAACTCGTGAGTTTTGAATGGCGGACCTCTCGATTGATCCAAAAAAAAAATTGAATTCAATTGGGAGATGAAAATAATTTTTTTTTTCGAAAATCGATGAAAATGAAATTTTTCGAAAATCGAGGAAAATGAAATTTTTCGAAAATCGATGAAAATGAATTTTTTCGAAAATTCTCGGGAAAACTTGTGAGTTCTGAGTAGCGGACTTCTCTATCAGTCCAAAAAAAATTAATAAAGAGATGAAGTACCGAAGACAAGTTTAATTGGATAGTTAAGGGATTGTATTAAAAGCAAATCAATACCCAAAATCGGATAATTCATCGAGTTAATTGGAGATTGAATTTTCACATAATTTGATAAACTATAGTTTACTGATTTTAGAGGGGACAGAAGAGTTGAGAAGAACTTGGAGGATAAATCTCTTTTAACCATATCCTGGACAGTTCAATACGACAAAAATGAAAAGAATTGATGATAACGATAATTTCCACTTGCGTTTTATATATGGTCTCCTCTTTCAACAGATAACGGTAGAGATTCGCCACCGGAGCCTGCACCCCCAGAAGTACCACCACGTGGTCCATCACTTCTAGCAACTCACACAATTCGTGCTGCTCAACAAAGTAGAAATGGATGTCCAGCCAATTCAGGAGGCACTTTCAGTCTGCAGTCGGAGGATGTACAGTCGGAGACCTACTCCGGTGAGTAGAATTCATTATCTCATAAAATTCACAAAATACAAGATTTCAGTTCACTTAAAAGGATTTCACCCATTTAATACACGTAACGTAACATTGTTCGTGGCTGTGAGACTAACCAACCTCAAACGAAAACCAAAACGCAGTTGGTGGAAAAGCGCTTGTGTTTGAAATCCGTTTAATCTAATGGAGTGTGGACCATATGAGGGTTTGCACTAGAAGCCCTGCGCCAAATTAATTCGTTGTAATTATATGTATGTTCAGTATAATTCCACTGCCTCTCATTCTTCCGTAAATATCATCATTGCACCATCAATAATACAATAATCATATTCAACATTTGCTTTCATTTTGCACCACAAAATCATTAATTGTCGCGGAAAAAAAACCAATTTTTCAGTACACCGTCATAAAATTTTGTGGAATTAATTGGAAGTATAAGTAAAAAAGCCTAGAAATATTACCAACAAATAAAAATCCAAATCAGGCATTCCTCACTTCCCAATTTAAGGAATGAATTAAATCTGATATTTAACTTTCAATTTAATTAAATTCGCGAAATGCATATTAATTTCGATGAAACCATGATTTAATTCGTCAATATACATTCCACGGGCCCCTGATTATATATATAATCCAGAAAATTAGAGACTGGCAATGTCAAAGCGAGATATTCCTCTTCAAAAAGACATCCCCGAATCCTCACTAGAACCAAAGAGCCCTTATGCAAGTGGAACGAGTCAGCTACTATCCCAGACGATACTTAACCTAGCCGTATTTTTGCATAACCACAAATTAGAAATAATTACTGTTAGACTCCTGGGAAGTGCGCCATCTCCGTACAGAGATAACCAGTCCAAGTAGAACAGCACCACCGAGATGTACTCCTTGGAAGAATGAAGCCACCAGTGAATTTCATAAGGAGCGTCTCATCGACGCCAACCTAACAACCAGCAATGACCTTAATGATACGAAATGGCGCATTGTTGTTGACTTCCATAAGTTCTCCCGCATGTCCTTCCAAGACACTTGGATTTTCAAATCCAGAGAGAGGTGAACCATTATATTTACTTTTCATATAATCTTTTATGGTGAGTGCCACTCAACTGTAGTAAAGCAATGGAAACTGGCCGGGGAATATAATGCCCAGTGTGTGCCCTCTCAAGAGAAGACGGACTGAAGACCCATCGAGCTATAGTCTGGGCGTAGTTGAGGGATAGGCAATGGGCACATCCATTAAACCTTGTAACGATGGAAAACAATGGTGGATGAAAAGAGAGAAAACCAGAGAGAAATTCAATTACATTACGAGACGTTTTTCCAGAGGCCATTAAGGGATTAGAATCGAGCTACCGGTTCATGGTGACCAGTCACGACAATGAAACCAGTCTCTATCGTTTATCCATGGAATCAATGGGTGAATCGGATAAACGTCCTCCGTAACATGCACACTCACGAGATTATCAAACTCTAATTTCTGTTTTATTCGATTCTCTCTCCAGTTTCACTCGCTTTCTCTTCAACTTCAGTCCTCGGGGGATGCCAACTGCTGGACCACCGTAAGACGAGATTTTATTTTTATTCATAATTAAAATCCCATCAGCCGGGAACATGGAGTGTTATTGACAAGTTTAATTATACAAGCAGTTGCGGATGATAAGTAATTCTGTCCTTTCGCATTTCGGATGACATTTTGTGAGGAGACAATATCATTAAGTGGAAGGAAGGGGATGAGTTGTTCTTTGATCTTGGAAAAAGCACGGTGGGATCTATATTTCTTTGATACGTTCTCTCTGCTGGCGTTACATTGGAAATCATTTTTACATGAGTCGCATGTGGAATGTACTATTGTCGTAGGTTCGTTGGTAATGTTATTGACCGGGACGTGGGCTCGAGAGGGGCACAAAGTTCTTGCATTAGTATTTTCTTGTGCCAGGGTAAACTCCTGGGGTGGTGGAGGAGTAAGCCAGCATTGTATATCATACCTGATGTACAGATGTGTACACTACGTACTTTGCATTTTGATAGATAACATCGTAGAACTAATATCGCCTCTGTTTACATCCACCAAATGGGTCGTACAAATAATTTAACGTTAGTTCGTGGAAGTGATAAGGAGCAAAATAAACACGAACAATCGATGAGGTAGTTTGAATGATTATTTTTGAATAATCATTTTTATTCCCCACTGGAAACTGTTTCAAATATCTCCATTCTTTACCGATATTATTTCTCCAAACATTACTGTTTCTATTGAATTTATTGATAACCCATTTTTACCGCCAAGCTTTCAAATATTTCAACCGAAAAATTAAAATCGAAATTCTCAAGTTTATTCTGCATATGCATGATGTATTTTAACCGCATCACTGGCGCGCTAAGAGCAAAAAATAGGTAAAGGGAGAGGTAAATGTTGACTCACCGTACGGCGTTTACGAAAATTTAAGCTCAACGCAGAGAGGCGAGAAAGATATATTGCCGCGATGATGGTTATACGGTGACGAAAATTTTATTAGTGTAATCGTCGTATTAGCGCGAGCATTTCGCCGCACGCACGGTGCAATGAACATACACCCTTGGTGACAGTATGTACCTAGTGAATTCAACGCACGCATTATATCAATTATCGCCGAGCTAATTATTATTCATTAATGTTTGCTCACACGAGAGAGGGTGAGCAATTGTTTTTCTCGGCTTGCCTTGTACGATCTTAGATGGTGAACTTGGATTACTTTGACACATGAACAACGAGCGACGGTTTTGTGGGAGGCAATTTGATGGGATGGTGGTAGGGGGTGGGTCAGGCGTTTGTGACCCTCGGGCTGTTGCCTCCCACGTCGCAAGCACCGATTTCACCTGTCGCTCCTATCGACGGCATCTTTTTTTCACTCGATTTATCGGCAAGAGTTTACGATCCTCGTCACGGTGCTATAAAAAGTGAAAACATGGGGGTTGGTAGCAAATGAAACGAGCCAAGCCATACCCACCGACTATGAACGCGAAGATACACAATGAGTCAGACGGAGAGACACTCTGGAACGAGAGTTTCGTTGGATTTAACGACTATGCCCCATATCCCTCGCACTGACGTACGCTTGACTTTGTGTGTGCACCATTTCATTAATCCCACGGATACCGTATTTCTTGGTGGGAGTATAAACGACAGTATTGATTCCTGCTTTTCTCTTAAACCTACCCTACCATGATTAATAATCTTAAGCCAGAGTAGTTCATTTGGGGTCAGAGGGGGTGGACAAGATTTTCGGGGATGACCACGATATTAGTTCCATGTATATCAATTAAATCCTCTTATTGGACTTTATGGGGCTACCCTGATTCAAACGATCTCTTGATTTCCGGCAATACAACTGATGCTGAATGCGGTGATATATATTTTTTTTTTTTGCTGAAAAATTGGAAACGCGATGACGCGAAGGTGGCGATTGTGAAATAATAACAGCGGAAATCCATTTGTACGATATTCCGCTGAGATATTCGGCGCAATTATCCATAAAAAATGTACACTCTTGTATATCCGGGCTTGCCGGAGGTACTAGAGAGCTTGCCCTGAGTGTTTCATATTTTGCAACGTCGAAATAAACTACTTCCTAACCCTCTTGCGCGCGTACGTTAGACACTCTAATCCTTCTACCAGATAGAGGACTCCACTGGAGTTTCACACTGGAATTTTCGTACCCCCAGCATCCAGTATCACCACTGATTACCGAGCTACTGTACTAGGGTGTACTAATTCCTGTTTTGCTTATTTTATATACCCCTTTCTCCGCCTTTCCACCCTTTGGCTCAAGCTCAGGACAATGACGCCCTCCTAATGCACCGTAAGTTGTCGGAAATTCCTGCCATATGGTTGTACGAATTTTCACTGACAACTTTTAGGATATCAAAAAAGACGTATGCTCTGGAGTAAAATTTATTTTCCAGATTGACTTTTCATTTTAATTTTCTCTTCCATTTAAATTTATTTCCATTTTCGATCTCAAGGGAATTTAAATGTTCATCAGAAAATCTGTTACTGAATATTTTTTTCATAGTATTAAATAATGAGATAGTGAATATTCATGTTTAATTAGGAATTAAACTGTATCGCACAATTTTGCTGTTACGTACACGTCAAGTTTCTGGAATTCGCCAGAATTTTGGGTACACCATTCCGTAAATTGAGTAGCCTTAAATGAAACGTTTTGTAATTGTTTTCGAGGTATTTATCATTTGACGAAGTTATCAGTATGTGGATCTCTGTCGAGGTAAGGTGAACGGAGTGAGTGTAAAGTGAGGGGTCACGAATGGGGTGGTAAAGTTCAAGCTGCATTCCTAAAAATCCGTTTTGCAACGTTAAGGCCTATCTAGTGTGATTAGTGAGGGTCGCGTGATACGTTTCAGCCTATAAATCTGTCCAGCAAGCTACCCCTCAGATCTCCCCCTAATGCCTGTGACCAACGCTACATACCTCAATGCCATATATACTACAACCGAGTCACTCAAATTGTTGCAACTCCCGTTGTTTTTTCAATCTATCGGTCAACAAACGTCCAGTAATTCCTAGAATTTCCCCAATTTATTCGCCAAAACAATGATACGCGTGGAATTTTCATTGGGAATAATGGGCGAATAAATGACAAAGCTTTTCGGTTTATTAAAATACCACTCACCTGAATCGTGCAATTAATGCATTGAAATTTAGTGGTGAAATGAAACTGACAATACTGGAGGGGAAGATGTAATGGTTCAACAACAAAAGCGAGTTTATGGGAGCTCGCACGTTTGAATCTCTATGAAGCGGTTAGTACAATGTATGCGTGCAGCACCGACAATTTGATTGCGAGGATTGTCTTTCCATCCGATTTCACTTTATGGAGAAGGAAGTTGTAATGAAACTATCTCAGTAATGATAGTAGGCAACCATTGCTTCGTCGTGACCATTTCACCTTTCTCCTTTACCTCTATTTCCAATATCCTTGTTCTCTCCTTTCCACCTCCATTCCAATTAAGTTGGAACGACCAACTTATTCCTTTTCTTTCATTCCCCTTGCTTTGCTTTCTGAATCAGTAAACATTTTATTCATTGCGACCCATCTGAATGCTCGACGTTTGAAAACCGAAGATTGGTCATTAACTGCCGCTACATTGCACCCTATCGGGCTCAATTATTTGGGAATGTAAATTATGAAAAATGTTCTGATGATCTATTTATGAGAAAATTCAGTTAAATAATGAAGGACTGGACAAATTACCAGTTAGGAAATTCGTTTCTCTGGAATTTTCTCGGGTGGCAAATCGATAGAATATCTCACGACACTTATTACTTTATTTTGCGTGTGTAATAATAAATGAAATTATGAAATTTAGCTTATGACTGTTTAGCTCAGAAAAATGAATACTAAACCGCCTACGAAATTCCCATTTCGTCATCGCAGTCTGGGTACTATTCGCAGTGGAATGTTCACTTGAATTGGGGTACCACCTTAAGAATCCTAATTATTCTCATTATAATTTGAATTGTTAGAGAATTCTCCCCTCGGAAATAACTCCCTGGCCACTGTCTGGCATTAATCGCTCCACCAACTCCAACGTTTCACTCGAGCTCGAGTTTTTGTTTAGTAAATAAACAGCTAGAATTCGATTCACGAGAAATCATTTACATCCCACTTAAGAACAACTCCTCATTTTCCCAGTACATTCTATCCCATTTTGCCAGACGAATGGTAAACAAACTTTACGAAGTGGAATAATTCTTCGTGAATTATATTACGAGAACGTCGGTGATGAAACTGAGCGTGGTAACTCTCTATTCAGGTAGCATTAACTCTGAAGCACTATGAATATTCAATCAATTTTGTTTATAACGGGGGCTTTGTTGAATAATCATAGTAATGAAAGTTAATATTGAACAAGAAATGACGGGGTGATAAGAGTCCTCTCTTCGACCAGATTCGTAACTCTTTTTTAAATAGATTAGAGTCGAGTTAACAGGGTTTCTTACGATACGGAAAGAGCATTTTAAATAGCGATTAGAGTGAACTATTATGCGCTTTATCGGGGTTTACATAATGTGCGGTTGGTAACGATCATAAGTTGGTGCACGGCACGAGGTACACGGATAGAATCCTAGCGTGACCCCAGTGTTCAGATGCCCGACGGTTTTAGTACATGTCTCATTGTGTGCGTCACATGGCTACATAACTTTCATAGTCTATGTACTCCTGGGGTATAAATATATTCCATTAATTTTGAACAGCCGGTTTAAATCTTGCATTAATTTCATGCTTATCATCTACTTGTGACGCCTTATCGCTTCCTAGCTGATGGTTAATGAATTAAAAAGTGAAATTCATTATTAGGTGGAGTATTTAATTACAGTCCTTGCCATTTCATTCAGGGCTTGCACAAGTGGGGGCCTTTGCATTCCTCAAATACTCCTCTCACTCTACCCACTTTTTCACCCTCATCCGCATTCTGGACAGTTTCTGTGTATTCGACGTACGTTCATATTGAGAATTTCTTCGGTCGGGGATAATCAGTTGAGAAGCTCAGGGAATGACCAAAATAAATTGAAGGAAATATGACGAATTGCGGGCATTCCAGTCTTCTTCACCGTTTCATTGCAAAAGGAAATTATGGTGTCTGCAGCTTCACCATTTTTTTCATTTTTTTTTAGATAATCATTGATATTTTCGTATTCATGGAATCCACATGTCGGATACTTCATCAATTATTAATCATCATTACAAAATTAAATTTGTATAAAATAACGTTTGAAATTGAATGTAAAAAAAACTTGCAGATACGATTCTCAAATTCCACTGGAAATAGTTTGGAATAAGGTGTAAAAAATCTGAACCCGGGAATTGGATCGGAAATGAGAAGAGGAAAGTATTGGAAGTAGTGATGGGTGATGTGAGTCAATCTCAAATATGCAGAAGTTAATAAAAAAAAACACGGACAGTGAATGCCCACTGGGAGGGAATTCAACTTTGATTCCCTCTCGTCTCTGACTAACTCATACATATTTTCCACACTTTAGATGTCACTTTCAACCCACATATTTCAATTTTAATACTCCCATCACGTCTATTTTTAACTTGTTTGAATCTCCTTTGAACTTGGACACAAAAGGGGAATTAGAGTGGTATTCAAACTGTTCAGGACACACCGGATTATTTACTGGGATTCAGGGTATAAACCTGAGATATCGGAGACTCCAAGTTGGCCCGACGAGACGAGCGTCTCGCGAAACTTTTAGGCGTCCTCCTTCCTCATGGTAAAGCGGAACAGGAGGCGTAGGAAAGGTGTGTGTTGGTGATAATGGCCCCGAGCCTCAAGTATAATGTTTCATTAGTGAAATTATTTTTATTCCCGGATAAAATATCAGCGAGTGACAAGTGGAGGTAAAAACTCATCACTCTTTTCCCTTCGCCACGAGTATTGATTCTGTTGCGTCTTCTTCTGGGGTGTAATAAAATCGCTTAACCAAATTCAAGATTGCTGGAAGGAAGCCTCTCGACCAAATGGTAGGCAAGGGTGTTTATCCGTACATTTGCCCCGCAGCTTTCGCTGCCAAGGAATATATTTCGTTGATCATATAATAAATCTCTGGCTGAGAAACCCATGAAATCACATCTAGAAAATTTCATCCAACCTCTCGAATTACCCGTTCACGTTGAAAATCTCGAATTGAGCTCCATCACCTCGTCCATCCTCGGGGAAATTCATCCAGAAAATTACATCGACAGTTTAATAACAGACGAGTGTGAGTATCAAAAAATTGAAAACCACGATAAAAATTTCCAGTCAAAATTTTAGCATTTCAATTTTCTTGGAACATGCACAGACAAAAGTTCATAGTAATTATGAGCATGTTTATTTTTTCCGTGAGAATTCAACGATGGCGAAATTTTACTAAACTTTTCATGAGACCCAAATATATTTCCATCAGAATATAAACAAGTTATAAACTCAATTACAGGACCTGTTTCCACCTGTAATTCCGTCTGTTGACATGCCCTCAAAGTCAAAAGGCAAAAGAGTTACCCCCGCAAAGATTTTCCAACCGCAAACCATTTAAAGTTGATTTTTCCCAACGCACACACTCAAAACTCACCGAAAAAGGGGTTATACTAAAATGATATTTTCATCTCAACTAAAGTTTCAACGTGTTAATTGGCTTTCGTCTTGAGTGGGTATGTGCTTAGATCACAAGTGCGAAGACTACGGTTCAAGTCTCTTGAGTTAATGGTAGGTTGAATGTGCATATACTTTGGGGTTTCACACTCACCATGATAGACCGAGTGTAGAGATGCAAAGAGAGATGAAGGGGTAAAGGAGGAGGTGTTGCTGGAGGTGGAGAGAATGGAGTAGGTGGTGGTGGGAAAGGCCAACCGAGTCAAGTTCGCTAATGGGATTTACATCGCACCGAATCCAAAGGAGATCCGTGACACGAACACGGGTGCCAATCCCGTAGTTTCTACTTAGCTACCGAGAGACCATTTGACAAACAGGCTAATAATTATTCTGCTCATCCCCCTCCCCCTCTCACCCATCACCCCCCTCATCGACCTCCTCTTCCTCTCCCCCGCACATATTATATTCGGATAAATTCAGCGAGCATGAAGCTTATTCATAAATCGACTTCCACAACGCCTGTACATGACTTAAGAGGACAAGTATAGAAGTTGTACTCTTAATTCGAATAAGCCAACACGAAATAGGCGTCGATGCGTATATTCAGTCGATCAAACTGTGCAGGAAGTACGTTAATTAATACGAGTGACTGACTCGATAATGCGCTCAAGGAGCTTCCGACTGTATCAGTTGACAATTCTCAAGGCAAATATCTCATGGGCATTTTCGTCTCACTGATTATCGCTCGCTGTGCACGCAATCACCAACGGGGGAAAAGAGATATTAATTGTAATATTTAGCGGAGATAATGGGCATAATCCGGGGATAATGAGTAGACAAGCATAAAGAATAATAATAATCCGGAGGAGGTAAAATGTTGAGTGATGGCTGAGGAAGTATTATGTACAATAACGAAATTCAACATCCAAGTGGATCTTGGGGACGTACTCTGTCTATAACAAATCCACCCTCCTCCCTTCAACCCCCATTTTATTCTCTCACCCTACGGCTCGTACTTCTGCAACATATAATTCCCCCTTTGGCCGTACATCATACACTCACTTATTTTCGCGCTAGAATGAGCGAGTACGACGAAACCGGCATTCTCACTGTGCGCACATATACAGAGGGATAACCAGGACTGAGGGGTATACAAGTGAACAGGCAACCCCCATGGTTCAATCCACGCTCCGATAAATTATGACTCCGGGTTCTTAGTGAAGCAATATCTGAGCTAATAGGAAATCACCAAGGGCTTTTCACCCATCTCTCATTCTTCTCGTGCTCTCTGTCAGTCCTTGGTAATCTAAATCATTTCTTTTTGAGGTAACAACTCCTTTTGACCTGGTGAAGCCAACCAGAGTCTTTTGTGCCATGGAAATAGATCATTTCGAGGCTTCATCAGGTATAAAGAACGTGCGTTGGTCCTCTACAGTGGAGTAATGAATATCCGGGGTATTTAGAGTTGAAAAATATGTGTGAAAAAACACACCAGTGAGGAAAAACCTCATAACCGCTTCTACGCCTGGCGCTTTAAATTTTAATCGAGTTATTACGGTGTTCCTGTTTTTAATTTTCACGGACATATACCCTCCCTCATCATAATTATGTGGCGGTTCTCCTTTTTTCTTGAATTTCGCAACGGAAATGTAAAGCGAAGGAGAAATAAAAATAATGAATCATCCTCGCTCGTTAAAAGTGGTAACTGAAATTTTTGGCTTGAAATTCAATTACGTCATTCCTGACATTTTCCAGTGGATGTTTATTCAATGTTTCTAGGCTGAAAGGGGAAAAAACGAATGGAGGCTGTTATGGGTTATATTTCAATGAATCCAACCTTTAAATTCCATTGGTTACGCATTGGAATTGTGAGTCATGGGGGTGCCAGTTATGGGACACTGCGAGCGACAAATTAAAATCGTCCATGGTTTAATGGACGGTGCGCACCCTATGACTGCCAAGAGCATTAATAAAATGGCGTTAGCGTTTAACCCTGGTTCGTGGCAACAATACCATAAATGATTCCAGTCTACATGGTGCAAATGGTTTTTTGTTGACCAAAGAATTTGCGATAACATTTAGTGAAGAGTTCCCCGGGAATTGCGAATGTGGCGAGGAGAAATATTCACTGGGAAAATTCTTGTTGCAAACAATTTCGGACGATTGACTGGCGATTTCATTGAAATCATTCTTTCGAATTCCACATTTTTACATAGTTTCAAAATACAAAACATTTAATAATCATCCAATACTGGCGAAATGCCTCTCTCCATTTTTCCCTATTATTTAACGTCAAATTCCAAATACATTTCTCTGTCAATGAACTGCCCACTGCCCATTTTTTTATCAGCATGAATAACCCAACAAAAATTTTCTAGATAACTCATTAATTTTCAGAATACTAACATTCGGGTTTTACGAGAAAAATAAATTGTTTAAAGGAACCCTTGCACTCAAGAGTTGTTTCCCTTGAAGCCAGTGCTTTTTCACTTAATTTAGCCTAAAAATTTCCTACAATTACGTAAACAACAAAAAATCCTTAGAACAGGTGAGAAAGTCAACCGTTTACCTCAGGATTTCCGCTCATTCGATTCTGCAACCATGAGTTCTCAGAAACAAGTGATTTTTCTCTTAAAATAAAATTCTCATTTCTTTTTTGTCATTTATTTCGTAAGGCAGCGCTTCACGACCGCTGCGCGATCGTAAAACCCTGCTTACGGACTGAATGACAAAAAATATCGTTCGCCACTCGGCTTAGCCTCGGACTGTAAACTCACAATCGCCAGAAAAGCTCCCAACATCCTAGTGACGAAATAAACTATATAAATTACAATCAACCGAAAACGAGAGCAATCATGACACTTCGTATTCAATGAAAAAATATTTTCCCGAAATAAAATTTCGAATTATATTTCGAAGAATTCCGATGACAATTTTTTGATAAAATTCTCCAAAGACCGGAAACTTCCGTCAACATTTTTCAACATCATAAGACTTGAAGAATCGATCTAGTCGATGCAGACAAAGGCGACGGAAGAAGGGCCTCGAAGTAGTCTTCCTGAAGGCGACCGCTTGTCAGCTGGTGAAATGACGCGTGTTGAATCTTAGCAGGCAACCTCGGAGTGTATGTACATCGCGCAGATTCACGGTACAATTGCAGTCGTTGGGCGTCACATAAAAAAAAAAGGTAAATGAGGGTTGCACCGAGGGGGCGCTGGGCGCGTTAGCTTATCTCGGTGTAAAGAATATAGGCCTGACAGGGCTGGAGAACCTCTCCCCCATCGTAAATCTCCCTTGTATTAAAAATAATTGCTTTAAGCCACTCTCTCTTCACCTGACTGCGTCTGCTTGCAGCGCTGCACTCTCTTTCACTTCCTTTATTCTTTATACTTTAACGTACCTCTTTTTTTCCTCCCCCTCCTCCCACCTCACTTGCTCCCACTCACGCCTTAATCTCCCTAGCTCCCTTTTCAACCCTTAAATGTCGAGTGTAAATGCAGGCAGATAGTGGCTAAAGCTGGTCAAATGCTCTCCTGCGTTGCAAAAATGGCTGAGAGCCGCTCTGCATTATCTACTCGACACGCTAGCCACTATCCGCGCTAGTCGTTAACGACTCCAAACTGATTCGCGCACCTCCAGGGAAGCCACTCCCAACAGCACAGAGAGAAATATTGTTGTCGACCATATGCGGGTTAACGAACTTATATCCTCAACTCTCATTTTTATCGTTTCAATTGCGACTTTAAATCACTCCACGTCACTATTCAAGTATTACGTATTTTCCAAAGTACCTTCTACCGGTTGATCCACTTGAGCCAGCTATCATCCCTGAATTGTCCTTTCTGCCTTGTAATATGAAAACTTTGAGCGTTACGGATACCATCTTGCCCGTAAACACAGTCATGCGTCCAACGATAATTGGTGCATAACCGGCTTGCAGTACTAACGTGACGAATGGACCGATTAAATTCTTCGAGAGACTATCAATTTCAGAATTATTCTTTAATGCTCCATAAAACTGGCATTGAAGAATGCTCATTCGTTATATCTTCAGGGACACATGAGTTGCGAGAAAAAAGGGAAGGAATTTCAGTCATCCTCGTCCTAAGGACAAAAACAATATCGTCAGCTGGTGGATTCAGGCGAATCGGTCATATTACTCGCTCTGACACTCCCCATGTCGATTCAGCATTTGCAATTAATAAATCTTCTTTTTTAGTGACTGCCAAAAGCGACATGCTATAAAATAAAATAACACAACAAATGTGACCATATCAGGACATCCGAGTTGTGTTTCCTTTCGAATATTCCGTGGCATAATCACTCCGAACATCACAATTCGAATACGATTTAGTGTTTGATAGAGTCCATTTTTTCAGTTCCACGACCAAATGCCAGAACAACTCTGAATTGTACGCATTTTAAGTGGATAGAATTGTATTAAAAATCAGTGTGATAACTCTGATTAATAAAATGAACAAAGTAAAAAATTTTATAACACGAATGGTCTGACCTATAATCCTCAAAGTTAGGTTTTCCACTTAAATTGTACTATACGATAATTCCGGAAACAATGGATATTATCAATACCTTGAATTCATCCATGATTCGGAGTTTTATGATACGGGAGTAGAAATAGTAATTTTGCACGGCTCGTGCGAAATATATTCCTGGAGCTTTAGCGCACCCACCGGAGTGTTTGTCAACCCTCGTTATTGACCGGCGAGGGTGTCTCTCCCTTCCCAGTGGACCCTTTAAAATATTCCACCTTTAACACTGGGTCATAGTGGCTCGGCTCATATAATTACCCACCCCTTCATGCCCACCTCCCACTCACCAACGACACGAAGATCGTAAAATTAAAAGGCCCTCTGGCTGTTTATTGCTAAAGTTAGGGTTTCGTCTGTAACACGTTGTTAACACATAAATCTGCAGGAAGATGGACAAGTGTGATTGGAAAATGCACTAGAGTTACAGACTGAGGTGTGGCACCTCCTGTGCGATACTCCCATAAACTTACTGTATTAAAAATCAACCTGTAAACGAAAGGAAAAAATCGAGCCTAGTAAAAAATATATGGTAAATTACAGAGACGAAGGGGGAAATCGATGGGGCTTTACGATGGAAATAATACTCACTGCTGAGTGAATTTTTATAGATAGGGAGGTGAGTGTCTGGTATGATAAGCAAGGACAGGTGTAGCGTTGGCGTGTTGGTGGTTGGAAAATCGTGTGAAGGAACCCGATCCCGAGCAGATGCACCGATAACAAGTCCACATGGGTCTTTTATAGCCTCATGTCCTACACGAGCTGGTGTGAAGGAGGTAAGGAAGTGGGAGGACTCTCGATCCCTGTATTAGGTAATAGAAATTTATGCAAAACTCGTATGAGGAGAACGGTTTATCGCTGATGCGGGACACGTGTTTAACAAGTATCCATCACAACCCACTATTGATCAGCATTTTCTGTTTTAAATATTGAGATGCTGAATGTATTTCTGTGTCACATCTCGAGAGTGTCGGGGTGATGGAAAAAGGGATAAACTTGTGGAATACATTGACGGGTGAATATATCATTCGAGGGAGTTGGCAGCGGAGGTGGGAATGATTAACATTGTGAAAAGACGACAGACAGGGTGAAAATGCAGAGCGATGTACATCTGGAGAGGCGAGTGAACGAGATAGAGACGTGGGGAATTTCTACGTTGGCGAGGGTCGTTGAGGAGAAGGCTCTCGCCTCCGATTTCCAGCTTTCTAGGGCCTTACCCTTTCATGATTAATACGACAACGTTCCATGGGATTGGGATAATTTGCGTAGCATCACATGAAATGGATATGGCAGGGCTCAGATGGCACTCAGAATAGTTTCAACGTCGAATATTTATCACTCAGCGGATATGTCACCATTGTCCTCCTGTCTGTTCTGCTAATTGACGGATAATTCTTTTTATTCTCGATGGCTCGTTATATTGGTAGTCGTGCCAATCCCCTTCAACCACTAGAGTTTCATACGATTCACCCGTAATGAGCTGTAAAACTAAGAATATTAATTAATTTTCAGGCAGAGTTGCTTTTTATTAATTTATTCCCATTCTTCACGATCCTCTTCCATTTTAATTTCACTTGGGGATTTTATACGCGTTGAGAGGACGATGGGGTGGCTGGCCATGAAATATAAAACAATTAGTGCCCTCAACAAATTAAAATCCCTATGCGATTTTAATGGATGGCGTAGTCATACCACTCTAGAATGATACCCACAAGCACTTGGATATCTTGTATCCTCCAGTAATGCTTATCGCACTGTAAGTAGCTCAATATCCTTTAGTTATGATGTATGAAATTGATGGCGAATAGAGACAAAGAGGATTGAAAGTACGCCAGCTTCATGGAGCAATTATTGTTGGTATTCAATTATAAGTTGATACACATTGTTTCCGTTGCATCTGTCTACGTAGATAACATAAACACTAACTATATGATATTCGCGAGAAATTCTCATCGTGTTATCAATTTTCATTTAGGCAACATATACAATTACCATTTATTGACGTCAATCAGTCGTTTGCCCGATGCTGCGGGGCTCAATCGCAAACGCACTCGTTGCGTAGACATATCAAAGTGAGAGAAGGTAGAATGCAGTCACCACAAATGCTATGGTGCAAATGCCGATACTATACATGAGGTTGCGACCACCAGGCACTCACTGCAATGGACGTATGCGGTGGCAAATGTCGATTCCAAGCTTCTGACTGACGTGTTCGTCTGCGGTGTTGAACTATATGCGTAATGCTATTGATTTCGAGACTTGAAACGATAGTAGGCGCTGAAGGAAAATTCATTAATGATGACAGAGGAGTTCCCCACACCAGGAGAAAAAAAAAAACCATACGAGGTCTTGTATTTATTCTCCTGACACATGTCAATTACTCGTTTCGTGACGAGTCGTTGAGTCATTCAAACACTCATTATGTTGAAATGCCCACAATTCACCCTGCGGTTGATACGAGTGGACTAGCAATCTTTCAGAGGCTCGGCCCCGGCAACAATTTGCACCACATGAAACCTTTCAGTGTAGCTTCTCATTTACTAACTATCCAACAATGTATGCGCTATTCCCAGCCATTTAAGTGTACACCACATTGAACGAATTGCATTGATAGTCTGTAGCTACCTCATGGTACCCATCACTTGCACATGGAATACCTGTGGAGCTTCAGTGTAATACAGGAAGCCCCACCGAGGAAACAGGAACCCTCTGGTACACGTTGTCCAATCACGAAATGCCTGGTATCAGCAGATGAATGCAGGAGTTCACCATCCTGAATCATGATCCACGGCTTCGCACATCATGCCATGAAGCCGAAAGGATGCGAGAGGATGTTGAGGGAGAGAATGCGTTTACAGTGTACCGGTCAAAACCACTCGTATGACAATATGACAATATCAGAATAGACCAGGGGACCTCATCCAGTGATGTCCACAATACATAGGGATCCAGTATGTTCAGCATGTACTACAGTAGCTGAATAGCTTCGATGACCGAGGGAATATGAATATTGTCTATTATATGACAGCGCAGTAACTCCTCAGCAAAAGCCATATTACTTTCCCCTAATCAACTCTAAGCCCCCACGCACTCCCATTCTTGTATTCCTCTGGTTCGCTTCAATACGCATAATAAGCTCCGTTGAATTTCCATATCAGTGCTCCCCATCGCTTCCTTTCATTCTGGTATGTTATTCATGAGGTAGATTATTTTTTTCCTTCATATTTCTCCTCATATTTCTCACAAATACATCTCACGGGAGTACTGAGCCATTGAACTCATCACGACAAACATAATAATGTCCAACAATGCATTCCACCTTCTTTATAGTCTTCGTGATATTAGCAGTATCCGCTGTATGGAGCTGACGAAGCCCCTCTGTCCTTAGCAAATTCTCATAACGTTTAAATTATTCATCCTTTGATGAAAATTCAAATAAATCAATTCCCAGGAGAATTGTCTGGTACATGGTACGGCGTCGATATGCTAAACTCTGTCAACTTCCTGTGAGCTTTTCTAGTAATTAGCGTGAGTAATAACACACAAGGCCATGAATACTCAATAATTGGGCGGAGGATTCCGTGCGAGTCCTTGGGGAGATCTCTATGCAAATCTCACCGCAATTTTTAACGGCAACAGTCAACCAGGTAAATAAAGAGATTTTTTTTTCGAAAATCTCTTCCGTTTTATACCCTCTGCATATAAAAATCAGTAATTCATTGCTTTTTCGTTGAGGACTCATTAAGCAGAACTCTCCAAATAGAGGATTATAAATACTCAATAATTGGCCAGGGAATTGGAGGTAAGTCCTTGGGAAAGTTTGGAATTGAGACCACATTTCCTGATAAGCAGTATGATATTCTCCTCTGCACTGAGAATGCTGGCTATCAAAAGGTGTACTCAAAGCCGCTAATACCACGTATGGATAACTAAACTGTCTACTTTGTTGTGCGGTTTAGAGGCAGCAATAACAAGCCAGAAGCGGCTTACGAATTCCCATACATTCTACCCCAACCATAAATACCAACTCCTTGTTCTCGTGGTCATTCTCACAACGACGAATGAAGTCTAGTGCAGAGAGAATACCTCAGATGGGAATGCAAGATTCATTAATTGTTGAGCAATTTCCCCATCCGCAGTATCCACTTGACTGAATTTAACAATGAAAATATATCTTCAACTGAATGTTGTAATGGTCGTACAAGAAACCACAGCAAGACACCTTAGCTGTTGGAGTGAAGTTGACGCAAACAATTCTTGATGAAACGATACAAGTTGCGGTGTAAGTAGCTCGAGGCGATAATAAAATGGCGAACTGGCGGTGGTATTTTGGTATACGAAACGCCATCGGAGGTATAAGCCCTCATAAACAAGCTGATACGATCTACGTGTAACGATGTTTCCAACAAAATTAGAGGGAAACTGCAAACGACACCCCTCTTGCCGACAGTTGCTATCCCCCTCGGTTGTTCATCTCCCATTGAAGCAGTCCTCTGCATTTGGTACGATAGTGGACAGTTTTGGAAGGATGACGCCCTGGCGAAGCCCTTCATTCACCGGGTTGAGAGGAGTTTCCCGAGGATATACGATGCCCAACCCTAATGAAAGACCTAAACCATCCAGACAGTTATGTTCTATTATTTTTACGTCTCAATTGGCCAAGGGTGAAGAATAACATTTGTCTGGCACTCACTGCTCCTTTGATGATTGATCCGTTTGATTTATCCCCACAAAGGAATTAATGCTAATTCATATTGACTTATCAACAGCCAATGAATCATCATACACCACATGCTGTCACCTAACCCTTTCATTTCCGATGTCTCTTACCGTGCAAAGCATTCTCCCGTAACTAAACAAACGTTGCTGCTATACATGAAACAACAGTGGGAGCGGTCGGACGTCGTGAGACACAGTCGTTAATTAAAGTGCCTTCCTTTGTTCGACTTAGATCGATCGATTGTTGGCTCTGACCACTCCCCGGAACCAAGAAAAACAATATCGTGCCACGCTCACACCTTTTCCCATTTATTCTCCAGACATTTACCACCCTCCACCCTACCACCCCTTTTTTTTCGTTTTCAATTGCTCTCCAGCGCGACAATGTGTTCACTTTCGTAAAGTTTTTCTTTCGCTTCTCGGTCGTTTGAGACAACAAAAACATATAGGAATTAAGTAAAATTGAGAATTGGGGAAAATCAGGATAATTAAATTATGGTGGATATGTTGTCAGCGGGAGTATGATTTACAAACATCGCAGTGACCTCGCCACCTGATGTTTGCTAAAATAGATTAATGTCGTCGTATATTAGTTAATACCTGTGGAGTAGCGGAAGCAGGACGACATTGCGTGTTTCCCACATGTAATATTGACGGGAATATCGTTGATACCGCGCAAACGAAAATTGGCATACGCACGTCATTCTATCAGATGGTCATTCAGCGGGAGTATAGTGTACATAGCTACTTTGAAATCCTTTATTTGTCAATATCAATTGGTCATCATCACAAACAATTTCCCGTTCAACTCTCAATATCGCGACTAATTTCGCATCAACTGACACAAATGGCAGCAATTCTGCACTAGGAATATCAAGTGGGAGTGCGTTTCAACGCTGCTGGTGTTGAGATCTGAGTAATGAGGATCATGTAGTGAAAAAACTACAGAAATCCTAAATAAAAATGATGGAACGGGCAGAGCGAAGCGTACAAGTGATTATAGAAATGAATGTGTACTCGCGAAAATAAACAACTGCCGAGGAGGATGAAGAGAACCTTCTGTAATTCATTTTTCCTCCATCAGTGCATTAGAGGAACACTCGTTCATCAATATAAGCTCACCCTCTAAAATTCTATCGACCACTACCTGAAGCCCCTCCGGACATAACAAACAAACATCCTCGCCATCATCAGAGAATCCCACAGTGGCCACTGCCCATAACCCCCACACTGAAAAGTAAAGCCATTGGTAAGTCAAACTCCATACCCCACTATTTCCTCCCTCCACACACCCCTTGGCATCCCCACCTTTTTAGCATGCATTCTCCCTCTCCTCGTTTTAACTTCATACACTATATATCTGCGAGAAGGAGAACGCCATACGCTAACACACGGCTTTGCCGAGTTTTGTTTGGACAAATATGTGATTACAAAGTTTCGCATAACTCGAAATTCTGTGATTCAACAAACGAACAATTTATTGAGCAAACAGTCCAATCTATATGAGGTAGATAGACAAAAGAAAAAACATTCAGCAGAGTTGTTAAAAAACGATTATATTGAAAATCGTATCACGTAGAGAGCTCAAAGGTGCCAACATGACCTTTATGGGTGCTGTCTGAAAACTTTGTAGATAAGGTCCCTTCGTTATCATCCTGGGTTAGCTTCGCTTGGTTGGCATAACGCACAACCACGCTTAGAAACCTGCTGAACACACACTGGACGAAGCAAGCTTTACTTACGACCTTCCCCCTTTGGTATCCAACGAGACCCCTCTCCACCCTTGAGAAACTGCAGTCCACCGGTGTTCTGTGCACAGTCTCCCACACGGCCAGGCATAATTCGTGTATTTGCATGTATGCATTTATATATAAATTCTCACGAAGCAGGGTTGCACAGTGAGGTATGGACGAGGGGTGGTAACTCTCCAGGATCGAGGTGTGGAAGGCATGTGTACGGTCACGTGTATTCATACTATCGTATACATAGTCGCAGAATACAGCCCTGGTGTATTGGTTCAAACCCTGCGCACTCAGCCCTCATGAATATGCCGGAGCACGGTGGTTCAACTCCAGCTCGATCTACCCCCTGATCTACCCATCCACCCCAACCCCAATCCCAACCCCAACGGTCAATCTCTCGTTTCAACTGCATTATATCGAGCGTCCGAGGAATCCCCGTAACACTAAAAATAATGGAATAAAATTTTCAACTTATTTGTTTCTAGATTATGTCGAGTCATCTTTTCCATGTTTACCAGGGAGATAGTTCAATATGTCACGGTAATTGTATTCACTGGTGAGATTTCAACGAGTGCAGGTGCAAGTGGATGACGACAGAATGAGATCTTGACGCTTATTAGCCACGTGACAATGTCTCTAAGCGAGCTTTCGTGACTGGGTGCACTCGGGTCTCATCGCGTACACCTACTTACACCTGATTTTGATGCATTTGTGCGCAGCCAATGACTTTGCACGGGACGACACCTCCGGGGCATCTACGTGGTAGTGATTAGGAAAGTTAGAGGAGTGTGAAGTCAGGGTAACATACTAGGCTTGAAACTTGGGGAAACCAGGTCTCCAGTCACGGACCACATAATCTCGCATTTTCTCCCGGGATTAGCAGAGTCTTCCATCTGCGATGTTGAAGACTGCACACCATATCTTGTTCAATGTCTCCTCCTGGCATTTCCAATGGCGCTGTGTGTGGGCGAGACAATCCTTGCATGAGGTAGGGCGGATCATTCGGGGCACCTGGTACGGTCAGAGACCCGTGATTTCTGCACGATTTCTTTGGGATCAAATGTCGTGTGTCACGGCAACACTCAATTCATGTAGAAGAGATGACTCGATGTTGAACAGGGTGGGTGACAATGAGAATACAGGCGTGTATAAAGTGCTGATGAAATCGTTCATGCACAAGTAACTCATCGATTTACCAGGGAAACGGTTGGTAGGACAAACGTCCGAGCAAACATTGGAGGAAGCGTCCACTAGGCGCCAGTGCTCAAGCCTCGTACGTGTGGAACGATCAAAGTTCACTGTTGTGTCAAAGGGTTCTATTTTTGTCTCCTCTGTACAACATCCATTATACGGTGATTTTCTGCAGTCATTCTGTACCTGCATTATTCAGATCACCAGCATGACACATGGGTTATTTCACAAGCTTGGCAAACAGGTTTACACAAACTCATTCCCTCATTGGTATCCCTTCTGAGGACTATTCGGTCAATCGGATTAAGTGACTCATGGTAAAAAGAGAAATTGTGTCAGTCACGGTTGTCCGAGAGACCAGCCGATCGTGATCAAGTCTGCAATTAACGGGATTCGAAGACTGATCTCATCCCATGGCAAATGGATCGTTGAATTTGGCAATTTGCACGGTGGTTTTTCGCCCCGCGGTGCAATTTAAAGCACGCTACTACGTTGTGAATTAGCCCCGGGGATATCACTCACTGGAGTAAGTTTTCAACACTAAATCCTAGCCATCTGCCTCGTGGCGTGGATAAACGATTGGTATTGGGGATAGTTTGACATGCATCACTGAGCATGAACTTCATTAGGCGCCTTTTCCACTCTTGCAATTAGATTTGCACGTGATGAAAAACATCAATCAATTTGATGTTGCACTTTTAGACGCACTGTCTCATATTTATTCACAAATTCCACGAGAATGCATTGGGATAATGAACAAAAAGGAGAGGATACTCTTGAAAAAATGTAGTGGAAAATTTCACATGCTGTATTTACTACTAAGGAATCTGTGAAATTGAATTATTCGTTGTGGGTGGGAGTGATTCAGCAGGCGACGATGTATAGCTGTTCGTGATCAGCCTACTAAATCAGCGAAATCCCCCGAGGTGTTTATTTACCGCATTTAGTATGTTCCTGCTATGGGGAACTTGTAATTTTCAATGGTAGACAATCTCATGAAAACATTCGCCAGTGAATCTATTACCATATTTACCCGGAACCCACAGGCTGCCTGAAGTATACATTTGCGCGACCGGTGTATGCCGTTTTAAATGGCTGCAATATTTGTCCGGATCTACGAGAATCATGCATACAAAATACCGTTTTATAGGTGGCTTTTCGATGTGCAGACGAGCAATTCACTGTAAAATTCGTCGAATGTACCGATGGCAACGTCCAATTAATTAATGGGGGGAGGGAACACAATAATGATGGACGGAGAATAAATAAATTGCTTTTGGTGTATTTACAAGGAATGAGTGGTGAAATCTTCTGAATTTAGATAACGTTTTTGATCTAAAAGCTAGAGGGTACCTCAGCTAGTAATTACACGAACGAGTGACGGGCCTCCAAGGAACTCGTTAAGATAAAATGAACGGGAGGGGTTGGGAGAAGTGAAAAAAGACAGAGACTGTGGTAAGTGACGATAAAACGGAAGTCAAGTCCCTCAGGGGAAAACTAATTTTCTACTCGCTTTGTCAATTTTGCAGAACTGATCATCCCATCGTTTATACACTAGCAAAGTCGAGGTGTACAACGGTGGTGCGTGTACGACGTTGGGATTATGACATTAATTACCGAAATCGCTCAATTATTACCCCTAGATTGGTGGTGAATTTCATTGAAGAATGAAACATTTCCGTTTGCTCTTATTAAACCGTCGATATATCTCCATACTCGCATGAATATGATGTAAAACCCATCACGTCTTCTCGATTCATAAGACTGAGAGTGAACTCGGTCATCGAAAAGTCGAATATTAACGTAATACTCAACAGTGAGACACGTACCCGCCGTTCCTTTTTATTCGAAAATCCCGTCAAGCCGATCGACCGATGAAGAATAAAGGACCGAGAAAATTCAACAGCAGTAATGAAGTTCATTGACGCAATGATTCCTGAATATGTCAAAATTGTCCCTCGAGCTGGGATTATCAACCGACACGGTTTATCGTAGTACCCTTCGAACAGTTTCCCATCGGCTTGATAAACGCGCCCATCAGATGAGGGACAAGAGAGGCTATTAATGCATCAGTGTTCGTATCATTGAAATACTATGGCCGTGCTCGTCAGAGGGTTAAACGCATAAATGACCATCGCTCCGCGGTCCGAGGAATTCTCATAAGCTCCCGCTCAATATCCCTCAATTATGAACCGTGATTTTCGGGAGAGAAGAGGCATATACATACAAAACAAAAAAAAATGCCGAGTAAATCTCACACATACTCTTCGCAATCCTCAATGATCCTCTCGCACTGAATGATCCAATGAAAGTCAACGAGTTGGCAAAGCTCACGCGTCCCCGTGTGCTTTTCCAGTTTCCTTTTTTTTTTCTCTCTCTCTTTTTGTATCGAAACAGAAGTGATCGATTGGCGCGTGCGTGTCCATCGCAACAGCTAAAAGTGTACACCCCCCATCGATTGATACACCACGGTGATCACCAGGTGGAACAGAGAGCCACCAAAAATGGCCTTATCGGTGTCATACACTCGTCTGCTCCGTAAAACTCCCACCGATAAACCAACTCATTCGTTACGTAACGATTCTGAAATTCGATTTCCCATATACGCTTGATATAAATTGCTCTTCCTTTTGTTCCTCGCACTTGGTCTTTTTTTTTTTTCAAGTGGGCCGATTTATCTAACCGGCGTCAGGTGACAGAGACATCGATTGCCAGTGTCATTTGAAAATCAGGAGGTAGCAGATTGGTGGAGGAGAAATAGGTCGAATGGCTCCAGATATAGAAGTGGCGAAAGCAGTGGAATGGCGGAGAAAAGTGAAGGAAAAAATGAACTTTCTCAATATTTTCAGCCAACTTTTTTCAGTCTCCCGCAACTTCCAGTAATTTATGTAGAATGGTGTATAAATTCTCATCGAGCATGATAACGAGAGGGAGAGGGACAAAGTTACAGCTTAATTGCCCGGGAAGTTGCGTTCTTAGGGTGTACAACTGCGGCCAATAAGCCAACTCACTTGCCAACGCAGCATTACTTCCGCACCAATATTTTTATCGATTGCTGAAACTCCGTTGATTCACCACCGTCAACTTTTATAAAGCTCTTTCCATTGAATCTTCCGAGCCGAACAAGTACCTCCCACCTCAGTCGGTGGATAAATTTTTTTTGTCCCTCCTGGATTGGCCGTGTCTCTCATTTTCTTTCTTTTCATGACTCGGCTGTGGTATTCCTTGGAATACTTGGAGGGGAGAAGAAAGTCTCATCTCTCCACCTACTTTACCAGTCTAATTTGAACGGGTGCACACAGGTGCTCAAGACTCGGAAGGGTTTCTCCTGAGGTATACTTCGGGCAAATAACATCAACTCGGTGGATAATGAAATTAAAGTTGCGTCCCATTTGCAAGCCTTGCGTTGGCAATATTCTTCAATTACAGGTAAAGCAACGTTAGGAGAGTAGAAATGTCAGGGATAGTCGAATAAGGAGATGTGAAAGGGTGGAAATGTCGCTTCGGTGTATACAACCACTTCACGTGAATGGAGAAGTGGTGGCTCAAGGGGGTGGGGGATTTAACAGCGAACTCGAGGAAATGCGTCCAGATATACATGGGCTTATCTTTCCAGATGGTATACACTGCATAAGCAATTTCGTATTCTCTATCTGGTTGCACTGATATCAAGACCGCTTTACCGATCATCGTACAATCTTCTGTCTCTGGTATTCTGTTATTCCTCCTCCGAATGAGAATTTATGAAATCATATCAGCATAATGTAGAGAACTTTCTTTGGGTATGAGAATCCACCATGTTTCTATTTCTAAATGCAAACTGCATGATGCCTGCAAAAAAAATATCATTTCACTGTGGCAGATGTTTTCAGATAAGTAATATTGGACCCGATTTGACGGAAGGAAATTCGCAAAACTTCGAGTTGCACTTGACATTCAAGAACACGAGGTTTATAACTTGAGTGCAATTTACAATTCGGGGAAATCCCGACATTTCTATTGGATTATTCACATATTCTATGAAAATCAGAATAAATATTGATATTTCTTCAAACATTTGCAAGTTGGGTTCAGTAAGAGACTCAATAATTTTTCGTGCAACTTGGCATCGATGAGAATTTTCTCAAAATTAATAGGGAATTGACTTTGAAATTTCAATTTTGTTCTAACCGTAACCACTACTTTATTTTTTTTCCCCTCAAATTTTTATTTTGCAATGTCGAGTCACTTGTATACACAATAAAGTTTCAACTCATGCAACAGCACCGAGGATCATTATCCCAGGATGTCTCTATTCCTCCTGAATTTGTACTGCCGACAATATGACAACATCTTCCCGAAGATTGGTGTCCTCCATTGCAATCGTTTGCCGTGCAGACAACAAACGAGTCCCATTCTCCAACTCATAGGGAGATTCTTCCTTTCTTCATGCCCGCTTTTCTCTGGAATTTCACGACTATACTGTTGTAAATTCTACAATTTGCATGCGCATAAACCCTCACATATTCCCAACACAAATATATACCTTTCCACCAAAGCAAAGTCCCTGATACTCGGTAATATTTTTTTTTGTAACCCCAGACACGACAATATCAAGGATGCCTTTTGGTGATATCCTGATGTGAGTAGTTGCACAGGTTCATTGCTCGATCAAGTATAAAGAGCAAGACAGAGGACGAATTGTCAAAAATTCACGTGAATGAAATCCCAGTGTAAAGCAAGTGAATATTTTTCGTAATTAGTCAACAGTTTGTGACGAAACAACTCAACTTCAGAATGATAAACATACGTGTGGTGCTTGCAAGATTGGGAAAACAGTTGATGTTACAGGAGGGTGAGGCGCCATGCACCAGACTGAAAATCCTTCACATGCTCTACGATAATATACGTAAGCGTAGCACGTAGATCTACCTCGACACTGGTAGAATGGTGGACTGATTGGTACGCTAGATTTAACACGAGATTCCTAGCATGAGTCAAAGCCATCCAGCATCAAGCGCAACACTGATGCTCAAATCCATGCGGTTTTACAATAAAACGTGCGCCACGCAATGCCACACACATGAGAGTCAACTATTGAGGTATTCATATAGTAGTCAGAGGGAGTGACTAGGCAACTGATATGATTAAATCCTATTCATCCTGTGGTCACTGCAAAATTGGTGGCTCCAAGAGGCAAATTGCGGTGCACTAATTCACCATGAATTCAAAATTTTTCCCTAAAATTATGCATTACATATTCACCAAGCTTTCACCGAATAACTCCACCATGCAATAAGTGAGCACACTGAATTTTTCATCAACAAAACACTCATTCTGCAAATCTTTTTACGCTTAATTATTTATATTCAAAGGTAAAGAGCCACTGTTCAGTTTCATTCGAATGCGTATTCAGAGGAGTTGATGCGGGTGCTACACTATACGTCACCATTCTCTCCATTCCTAAATGCGAAATAAATCGTTGTCGTTTTTTTTTTTTCCTCCCATGTCTCTCATCCCTGATCCGCCAACGCCTCTCTTACTTCTCGCCTCTTCTCCCATCTATACTCCAACCTTCTCCCTTTATATTCTCGTTTTTGTCCGCCTCATTCTTTTATTTATTTTTCCCCTCTCTGGGCCAACCGTAGACACGCGCAATTCAGTTTAAATTCTTTCCTCGCCTCTGCCCAGAATTTCATCCTCTATAATATACGGTTGTGGATGTGTAGTGGTGTGGGAATGGCAACAGCCACTCATCCAATGCGTTATCCAGACCGTCGCACCTCTGTATCTGTGTATTTCCACCTAGCCTTCTCTCAGCCATCCCTCAACCACCAAAGTCCTCCATTGATATGCATACGCTGGGACGGATCAGTTCCAATATACGACATTACTATATTTCACTGCTTTCCTCTAATTGCCCGTCAGTCGAATATTTCCTCCTGAATAACTGAAAAATAAATCACGACCCTGTAAAAACCCCATCCCCATCGTAAAATCATCAAACTTGGACAAAATAAAATTCCACTCGAAACATCGATCGAGGCTAAACAGAAATAATCAAGTGACGGGGCATTAAATATTTTCTGACAAAATAATATACCTGAGAGAACCGGTCTCCTTGATCATTTTCAATCGAGCAGACAAATTGAATGGACCCCACAACGGGGTTGTCGAGTTGGGGGTAAAAATAATCCCCATGGACCCGCGTCCAGGTGCGCACGCGTGTATACCCTCCTGGAAGGGAATTCCCCTGACAACTGATCCCGTTGTCCACGCCCGATTCTTAACATCTAGCCAGGCTCATTACCAAGGGCTTCATTTTTCGCTTGACTCACTCCGGCTATTTTCCAAACCCCATTATATATATCAAAATGTGGATTGCCCAATACAAGAGGGTGGAGAATTTCTTATTTACTTTCACTCAGCCATAAAAAAATGAAGAGCACGTGTGTGACGAAGTGTATCGTGTATCTACTGGGGATCCATGATGTTACCATTGTCTGGTGGACAGGTGCAAATGGATGGAATTTGATAGTGCTGGGTGGTCATTGTCATTTTGCCGAGAGCTTTCACTCAACCGCAATTAGAGGCATCATTGACAGTGACAAGAGACGTTATGGTCATGAGGACAGAGCATACATTGTCTGATGGGAATCGCGGGGTGGTTAGGGAGAAATTGAAGAAAGGGGGAAGTAATTGTTGGAGAGAATTGAGGGCTTACTGGAGCCTCGGGATAGCGTTCTTTGATGGTCATGTATATAGGCCACCCTAAATTATACCAGGGGCACGTGACTAAATGCTGTACACCACGCGCGATCATTTTCTTTCGTCACGGATAGCCGCCGGGGTACGAAATCCTCCCCGGATCGATTGAGTTTTGGCCTTTTGTTTGGATAGATGTGCGGGCTATCGCGACTTGCTACCCCTTTTTTTTTCAACGAAAGATCAAATCAATTATGGTTATGTCAGTTGCCAATGGAGATGTGTTAGCTTTTTAATGAGCATGTAGAGATCATATTGCGGCGATGAGAGAGAACCGGAAGGAATGAAAAGCAATAGTTTTGACTGTCTCACATGTTTGTAATTGTAATTATCGCGACGATGATACCATTCCAGGGCTCGCATCATCATGAAAGTCGTCGAATTCCGAGGTAACAAGTCTCTCTGAAAGCCGAGAAGCTTGTTGGGTGTATCATTTTTCAAGCCCCATATCTTTCACTCCATTCTTTTTTCATCCATTCATATTTCTCGGGGTCTTGTTGTACCTTAGATACGCCCCTCGTGGATGGGTATGAGGAGAAATACAACGCACGGATGAAACTGGATTTCTCGAGTGAAATTATTCAGGAGACAGTCAGACTCGTACATTTCAATCCTGCGAATGAAAAATGATTGGACTCCTCTAGAAATTCACAACTTCGACAATTAAACGATTATACCGATAATGGGTGAAAATCTGCGAGCAGATGCCATAAATTCTCCACATTTTGTCCCCTCAAAATGTGTCTTCGAATTCCCAAATGCATAAAATTTACATGAATTTTTGAAAGTCTCAGGACCTCAACTCACTCAACCGTCGTCAACGTCAAAAATAAAAAAAAAAAAACGTAAAACAAAGTCGCAGGATTCCTCCCGACAGTTCCTCAAGGGATGGCATTCAGACCCAAGCGTTGTCTCGTACCTCGACAGTCTTTCCGACATTTTGATGAGGTAGGATCTGGCCGAGGGCCAGTACGAATGCCATACTCCTACCCTCCGAATCCTCGTTCTCTCGTGCTTCATTCTGAAAAGCCGTCCGTTCTTTTTCGTTTCTTCGCTTCCCAATTTTCCACGGCTCACCGGGGCGAGACCGACGCAACAGCCCACGAATAGTAGATTTTCCTCCCATTCAAAAATATATTTCCCCTCGAAGAGACATGATCCTCTGATGAACAACATCATCACACTGATCTTTAAAATTAATGGACCAGCAGACTATTGAATTTGCCTTAATACCATCGTCATAATTTATCAAATCCATTAATCTGATTATATCAATCATTGATAATACATAAGTCTTCAGATTATTTGATAGTGGCTACAGCATAGCCCCGTCACGTGCGTGAAATTCAAGTTGAACTACCGCGTAGCAAATCGTTGGGTATTATGGAAATAGCAGTCGTCGCATTTACCAATACACATGAACAAACGGACACGTTAGTTCTACCACATTTATACCACAGGCCATACACTGTTTGGGGTTTAGAGGGAGAGAAAAGGGGGCTGGACGGCTATTTTATAGCAGCTCGAACTTTCTCGGCAAACATCAACGGGGGTTTCCTCTGAAATTTGACCCCCTGCGTTGAAGAGTCTCTCGCCATGTTTTTGATCCACACGCACATGTCCACACACATTCCAACATTAACGCTGTGGAAATTTTTCATCGGAGATTAACATCCCCGGACACGCGACTACTTCTCTCCCTGTCGGCATCCTGTAAATATTCAGGAAAACATTTTCACTATTTCTGCGACCACGTTGCATCGCCCAAAGAGGTCACAAGCTCCCTTTTTACCAGCGCTGTGCCAACTACATTCTCGTAATAACGTTAATTTGGAGCATGCATTAAAAAGGGAGGAACAGAGATACAGCACATTTCGGGAAATATTTAAACGTGCTGAGAGTGTATGACGGTTTTTTAATAAAGGCGGAAATTACGGAGTAATGGCATTTTTTAATATCGAGGCAGGACATTCGTTTGAATTGAATGGAGTACTGATTGTCAATGGTAGGAGATATTTATTTTAGTCGGAGAATTTTATTTAAATCGGCTTGTGTTGGCTGTCTTGTAACATTTAAATTCTCTCATTCGTGAGGATAAAGACTATTTGCTTTTTTTCTCAAAGTAATGAATATTACGTGGAGGTACTTTGAGATTGTAGGAATTCTATTTCTTCACCGGAAAGATAAAATAATTTATAATAAAAGGATCACGGATTATGAGAATTTACACAAATTTCGATATTGCCAATGAAATTCAATGCAAAATTCTCTCTATCTAATTCTGAAATTGAAAACATAAAAAATAATATAATTTCTCGCATGTAAATTATCACATGATGTCATAATAGTGCTTATGAAATTATATCGACGTAATAACTAAATAATCCATGTCGTATAAAATTTAAATTCAATTGAACTTTTTGATTGTAGAAATCATTACAGTTGAATACACTTTGTTGTAATAACAATCATACCGTCCATCCTGGATATGTATGAAAACCCGTATAAATTTACCCGTACCTAGAATTTGCGATGTTATTCCAATAAACCCAGGAATGTCAGAAAACCCTCACTCCGAATATGAAAATATCAGTTTAACATTAAATTCAGCAACCACTCACCCAAAAACCTCCCCAACTTACTATTTATTCAGATGTACCGCCTCTGAAACCCGTTGTACAACTTTCACTTTAATGACACTGAATCAGAGTTTGACATTGCCCTCAATATTAACTCAGAGGTTGAAATTAACAAAAACACTTACAGCAATTATCATCATTTCCACGGATTCCTAATGTCGAAAAATAGTTCATTTACACAGGGATAATTATATTCAATAAAATGATGATCTAGATGTAAGGATCTGAAATCTAAATCCCTGATCGTACAAACTCAAAGTTGGGGGATAAAGAGAGTGGGTGGATGAAATGCATAAGGGAGGGCCCGTGGAATTGAGTATAGCATGGAGAATTAGGGTGAACCTATTATCGCGGGAATTGAACGAAATAAACGACACACGTATGCAGGGGCCGATGCATGCAAAAGCAAGAGGCAGATAAAATATCCGATGAATAATGGGTGGAGGGAATAGGTTTGTTGCTCAGAATGGACTGTGGTGATCTGGGTCACGTGACGCGGTAAACCGTCCCTGTGAAATTTATTATCGCACACCTCACGAGCCAACGCTCGTCACCCGATATGAGTTTTCGACACTCGATCTATCTGATATCGAATGATATTTTAATATAAAGAACATTGTGTTTTTAAATTTTTTGCGATTGATATCGGGCTGAGTAACGATCGTATCGCCGATGCACGAAAATGGTTGTCATTGTTATCAGGAGTGTTCCAATATTTTTTTTTCTCCTCGCTGTCCTGAAAATTTTTCTGATGCCAGGGTGATTTCTTCCCGACATGTGTTGTGAGGCAGGAATTCGGGATGAAATGAATTGTCTAAAGCGAAAATGGTAATGCATTGTTCTTCGGGAGGATTAGTGCTCTGGGGAATAGATATATCACTTGAAAATGGGCGGCGACTGAAACGAGATACTCGTGAAATTCTTGGCCCATTGTATTATGTGTCCCTTGATCTGTTGATGAATGGGATGAGTACACATAATGAGAAAAAAATAAGTGATATTTGAGTCGAATGGGATCAAAGGGATTGGATAACCAATACATCGGTATACCGTGTTGTTTCTATTTTTATTGAACATGGAGGGGAAATTTTTTCAAAAAATTTTGGTGGTGGTGGATAAAATTACGAAGCGTCCGGGAAAAAATATGGAACCTTTTATAATTTTTGTTGGAGCTGTCGTTATTTTTATCGTGAATGCCCCGTTTAAATTGACGGAACGGCATTTTAACTCGCGGATTACTGAACTTTGACGTAATATTTATTGGATTTTTATCTCTGTGTGGAGTTTTTCATAGGCGGTGCACAGAGAAAAATGTATCGTGAAATTAGTTGTGACGTTTAATAATCATATAGTGTATTGGTCTTGATGGATCTTTTACTCTGCCATTGCAATAAAAAATAACGAGTCTTGTACAGATTAAAATATTTTCGTGGAATTTTTACCAAAAATAGGTAATTTTTATTACAACGTCAGAGACCATTTTCGTATGAATTTTTCTCTGTGTAGATTTGAAGTTTTTAAAATGCTAGTCCGGGGATTTCCATAAAGAATTTCTGTTCGCAAATGGTGAGGTCATGAGGGCTTGGCAATTGAAGTAAATACGGCTCAGGGCTTTTTACTTATTTTAGGGTGTCCGATTGAACCCAACATTCAAGCACGTCTGCATGGTTCAAGAAATTAGAGTGAGGGAATCTTGCGAGGAAAGCAAGGAAGTGAAGGATCTCTTTTATTTGACTTTTGAATCGGGAGATTCGGCGGGATTTTAGAATGATAGCCGATGCAGTTTTCACTCTGCACTTCTTACAATCACGTGAAAACCTCCAATTCGTGGGTGGGTTTGAAAATAGTAATTTTATGTACACTACTGGAGTTCACTCATTCTGCAGAGTTGCACGTTAATTGGATCGGTACGAATTACGGAGTCTCACTTAAACTCAACAGTGGTTTTGGAGAAAAGGTGGAACTGAGAGTGAAGATTATTCGACATTCGAGGCACTCCCGCTTCCTTCTTCATCGAATACAAGGGTGAAAAAAAAAGAGGTGGATAGGGCCGATGGATAGGAAGTAAATGGTAGAGTGCTTTTTCCTGTGAATCAAGTATGTGGTAGCATTCTCAAATTTCGCTTTCTTCGGTAAAACTTTTTATCTCCTTACCTAACTCCCAAGTCAATGACTATTCCTAATGCTTTCCCTCCGATATCCCTTTTCAAAGCAATGAGGAAAAAAAGGTATGAGGGAAGTTTCTCAAATTCTTGGCAATTGATTTGGAACATGCTACTTACCTATTTCTTTCCCAGATTGTTTTTCTTTCTCTTCACTTTTTATTTCACTTCATTTTCAGGGTTGAATCCTAAAAGTTTTTATCGTGTTCAACCTCCGCTGAAATTTCGGGACATCTTGTCCTGGAAAAATCAAATATTTCGATGGAATTCATGAAAATCAAGAGAACCCAGAGAAAATTCCGATTTAGTTATTAACATGCATCCAAAATTAACCCGAATAGTTTTTACAAATAAAGGCGACAAATAACACGATAAATTTTTTTCTCCGAGATTTTTTTCCTCCGACGTTCTCTCCGTGTCCTTCATTATCAACGCTAACTTTATTTTATCACTTGAAGAATCTCTCTGATAGGGGAAAAAAAGGTTTTTCTATTTGTTCTGGAAGACTCTGCTGTAAGCTGAGCGATTTTACTCTTATCGATTGTATGCAACTGTTCGACGGAGGATGAAGAAAAATTTGAGTTGTGATTCCGTTCGATATATCGGTAGGATCAAGCCGAATGAATATGAATGAAGCGGATTTATATAGTCTGGATGAGATTCCCGTTTTTCCACAGTATATCTGCCAGCCGGTTTTAAATAAAACCATGCGGTAAAATTTATATTGTGGAAAATGTAAAAAAAATATCTCCAATTCAACATATATTTTTAATACTTTTTCGATATATCTACAAAAATAGTTCATAATTAACTCCAATTTCAGTGTAAGAAATTACTCGAGACAATAATTTGAATAATGACGGTAAATTTGTGAAGCTTCAATATATACATTGTATAATTAATGGTGGGTTAATGTTGAAGTTTGGTTAACGTATTTGGAACTCCCTTCTGGCTCTCCGTAATGAGATTATATTTGATTATGAATGCCTTGTAATGGGATTAACATATTTAATGAGCGCCTGGATGGCACTGATCGTCAATTACCTAATTAGAATTGGACTAGTTATAATTGATGTGGTATTACAACGATAGATTAAGAGTTTAAAAGGCATGTCAAGCCACAAGGTCTATCATAACTGAAAATTGATAATTCATTCCTGATAAATTATTTATCAATTTATTAGGCGTGATTCGATGTCTGTCCTCTTTGCACGAATCAATAAAAAGTGTGAATTGTAATTTCCTTTTAATACTCTGTTATTATTACCTTCATCATACTCAATATAAAATAATGAAGGATTTATTGGAAAATAATATTTCACATTTACCGAACTATTAGTGATATTGGAACATTGAGAGAGATTCAGAATGCTTTACATAATTGAAGCATAATACTCGTATATTCATATCCCGAAATCACTGATGATGACAGTAGCCTGTCTCCATGAATATTACTTGTATAAACTGCAATGGAGACCAAATATAAAATCATTTCGTCGGACAAAAATCGATTCACAATGTTGATGAATAAATTCTATAATGATCCCGTATACTGGCATAATTTTACCCGTATTCGGTGGAGATTTGGCAAACAAAAGGTTGGGAGGACATCGCCCGCAGGGTTTCCGACGCACGCACCGAGTTACTAAGCTGATCAGTTCAAATGTGTCCATCATGTGTCCAATGCAGGTTCAACTCATTTTTTTTTTCATCTCCATCAGGATCATTGGAAATTCTACTGTCAACTGGTTCTGTGTGACTGGATCACAAAAATAACGAAGACATAGAAGACTAGAAATTCTCTTAAAAATTCTTTGCAATTTCTGATATTGATCTTTTAATACCAAAAGCACAAATTTCATTATAAAAATGAACATCGATATTGATAATTAATTGTTCAATTTTAAATAGCTTGAGATTTTACAAAATAACAATCTGAATTGTGTAATGAGGTTGAGTAATTAATTGATGCATGAATTTAGTGATTTTTCGCTGAGATTTCCTCCTCAACCCATAAAACTTTTCCGCTTAAAGTACCCGTGTTCCCCGGGCTCGCCCTTCCCATAATTTCCATCGAAGGAGGAAATGGTCCTGATGAAATTCAATAATTCAATCCTTAATCCAGTTACCCACATTGAAATTTTATTCTCAAATTTTAATCATCTTCCCCGCCCTGAATATATTCAATTATTCCGCTGTTTACCTGCCCAATATGCCCAACCCTGAAATAATGCAAAATTCAACGATCAAGAGGGGATTGTATACAGAGTGTCTCGTGATACTCATCTTTTATGACGACGTTCAGATTCAATTTGCTTCTCAATATCAAGAGACTCCTGCAGTCGTTCTTTCTTCCCTCCTGGCACTTCTACCAACTTCATATCTCGCGCCCTTCGGATAAACCATGCGGACCGTCTTATGCGATCATATCGCCAGGTCTCCCCCCACCTCTGTTGATATATAATTTTTTTTTCTCTATCCTCATACCTCCCTCAAGATATTTCATTTTGGTCTACTCTAATATCATGCTCGATTTCCACTGGCGAACTGCCCGACGATTTCGACAATCGAATGTCGGAGGGTTTAAATGAAAAAATTCTATTTCGACGATTTTACGTCTTAGATTTATAATTTCAACATAAAATTATTCAGGTATCTGTTACCATGACACTCCTGCTTGTGTAGGACCTTCCATTTGGCTTTGTCCCGAAGAAAAATGTCGGTAGATTTGGGTGCGACCCTCAAAGACAGCCATGCAGAGAAATTGCGATAAAGGGAATGGGCTCCCCTCGGGAGAGTTAGGTCAGGATCGCCCCTCTAATGTCGCGTAGACGATAAATATTCAAATAATCAGGCAGAGAAATATCCTGCGAGGACAAAGCACGCCGAGGAAATTTCGTGGATGTAGAACAATGTTTCTCCAGGATAGGAATCCAAGTGGTTGGAGTTGAACATTAAAAGTCCACCCTGAATTATCTGCATCCAAATAGTATCAAATACCGTAAATATTCATAGAATCATTAAAGAAGTTTCCCTCTTTTTACTTTCATCTTTGAGGGTAGTTTTTCAAGAAAAATCTGAGAATCCTGAATAAATGTATATATGTATATGGTATATATTCAGTTGAAGACTAGAATAAATGTTATACACTTTATTCTAGTATAAAATACAGTAAATTCAAATATATTTTTTTAGCTCGTGAAAAAAAACCGATGCGAGACGGACGGTAGTAGGAAAAGAGAGTAGTAGTGGTGTTGGAATACTTGGGGAATAGAGTGAGAAGTGCTCCACGCAATTTCCAAAGCATTTAACTGCTAAGCACTTTACTGGCGCTCCAAGTTACACAGGCTCCCAATCTATTACGTTCCATTCAATCAGCCATCGATTTCTTCGATTTATCGGCTGCCTGGTATACATGCAAAAGAATGAAAAAAGTTTAGGAGAGCTCTCCATAAGGGACCTATTGCCAATGTCTCCGTAAACTCGTCGATCCTCTATTTTTATGGACAGAAAAAAAAATACCTCACCAATTTCTCTAATTTATCATTTGTATTGTGAAAAAGTGGTCAATAATTCTCACACATCGGATGCATCGAAACATGAAAAATTGATACATATTGAAGTATATCAAGCATCAATAACACTGAATTGCGATCGAATAGTGTGCAGTTCTATCTCGACAATGGAAAGATGAATTTTGTCGTTGAATAGAAATATATGAGTTTAAAACGTTGTAAGTCAGTTCTTTATGAGGTACGCAATCTTTCACGGTCAATTTTCTTCGGTTAACTGATTTTTCTGCTTCTTCTCTCTACTTATGGTTGAGATCGGCCAAATTTGTGGTTATTGCTCTCGCGTTTCATGATGGGACGAGGAAGCACACGGCGGTAGTTTCCGGTTCAATATAAAAACGCTCATATGGAATATAGTACTTGGGGACGGCGGGGACTTGTATGTTAAAATATTCGACGAGAAGAAATTCCAATTTCCCGCGGGTAGTGCCGTATAAATTGTCCGATTGAATTAATATAAGTTCGGCGACGATATTTGTGGAGTTGGAAAATTTCGAATGGAGGAATTAGTCAATTTTACAGTTGATCGTTCGATTATTGTGATTCATGATCCTGTGTAAATTAATAATTACAATAACTCTCAGTGTAGTTTAACTGATTAGAGGAGTAATGGAGGTAATTAAAACGTGGAATAATTTGATACCGACTTATTAGAAAAGCCAGACTGACCAATATACTGCTAATACGCCCTGAAATGTACACCTAAATCGTTCGAGTCACAGTGGTTTTGAGCTTTTTGTTTTATTCCCGAACGAGTAGTAACCGATGCGACCGTTGCCACGCTGGAGCATTTAATCGCCGTTAAATTGGACGTTCGACAATTAACGTCCGATCCGCCAGAAATTTATGGCTCATGAAGGAGGGCCTCACCTAACGATCCACTCTCTCCCAGTACTGTACCATTTCCCCTGAACAATTTTGTGTATTTTCCTCGCTATGAGAGAAATTTTCAAAGGGTTAATGCCACAACGCGACACTCACCATATTTTCATTGGCAGGATGGCTCTACTAATCGATTACGAACGATATTGACGCACGTAAAACGTTCATTGGATAAACAAATTACCATTCAATGGAGAATAAACTTATCATTTCAGGAAATATATCGGATATTTTTCCGAGAATTCATTTTTTTATTGAATATCGAAAATATTTCACTTGAAAATTTGAAGACATTGTACTCTGATGGCTACAAGGTTTCGGTCATAACACTGAGAAATGGATTTAATTTACTACCGAATATTCGTTCGATCCGCAAAACCACGAATTAACACAATCATTTCATGCCACTCAGATGTCATTAACGTCCTTCAAATCTGCTACAGTGACTCAATGAAGGACCTAGTGAGACCCATCCATTAATAATCCACCCCCAATCCATTCTTGAGAATCACTATTATTTATGCTCCAATCAATCAATCAGATATGCATCCGTCAATTTCTATCTGAATAACTATCAATAGCTAACACATTCCATTTAACTTCCTGCTGGCAACACTTCACTCATTAACTATTAATCATCAACGTTCGTCTACTCGTATGAAATTTGCCAATTTGATTTCCAATTAACAAACCCACGCTATAATTGAAAACAATTCAACGACAGAATGTTATCAGTGGCCGAATGCCCTGAAACCGTCGAAAACGGTCTTATTTTCCATCTGCATAATCAATAGATCCCCAATTTCTATTCAGAACCGTTAGGAAACAACGGAAATATGTTCATGCATAAATGAGGGGGAGGGAAAGGACTGGCACAAGTACACGAAAGCAGCAAAGCAACCGTATTGATCTAGTGGCAAGAGACGGGAAACAAAGAAATGGACAAGTGCAAGTGAGCACGGTGTAACCACCAGGGCGGGTGAAACGGGGGTGAAAGCACAACAGGGGGGCATCAACTTGATGTAGAAGGCCACAGGGTCTGGCTCATACCGACCAAAAGGTCTGTATGTAAAGATACAATGCGGGGGTAGAATTGCAAGGGGGTTAGGTGGCAGGGGGAGGGGGGAGGGGTGGATTTATACCCCACAGAGGGCTTGAGAGATGTCATTCTGCGACATACATATTTGCATTTGCTCGTGTATATCGAGCGTCGGGCTACTAGGCCTCCAGATAAACCCCGGAGCATGCGAAATTTCAACCCTTTTTCATAGATAACCAGAGGAGCCCCAGAGGAGATAGCGGAATATTTAGTTTTCCCCCATCCATTGATCAAATCACATGTTCTCTCATTATTTTCCTTTTTGCCGTGCCTATATGAACGAGAAAAAAAAAATATACAGAAATAATACGTGGAAAAATATTATGATGAAACAAGTTGGTAAGATAGCCGTGGGGAATTATTCTCTCGAAACAAACTCGATCTGACATTGTATATACATTCAACATTAGTCCCAACCATCCACGTGGCATTAACTTTTTAAATCTCGTTGGCATAAATAAGTAATGACATTCCCTACGGTCCTTTTCTCTGTCTCTCTTCCTTCAATTTTTCGACCCCCTTCCAGCCTCACTCTATTATTCCACTTTCCTCGGCAGTCTTGCCGAGTTGTACACGTACCAGGGGAAAAAAGTAAAAAAAAAAAAAAAAGGAGGAAGGCACACTCTACGTCGCCTCAAATTTCAATCCCGGTACAGCGGGGAATATCCATCCGGGCGTAACATTATTCGTGCGAACAGCTGCGGCAAGTTTTACACTCGTATCAAGATCTCAGGACGAGTTCTACGGTATCATGACGATGCCCATCAGGATGGAGGTGTCCCCTACCCGTTGGTGTGATATGCCACACAGCTTCAAACGCGTCACCACGAATCATGCCACTGTGGAATGACGTTTATCGAGATTTATACTCGAAATCGACGCAAACCCCCTTATCCGTGGTACACACGTGTAGGGTGAAGTCATCATCAGGCAATGGGGCCAGTGACATCACATACACTCTGCCCTCCTCTGTCTTCCTATCGTCCACATTCAGGGGGTCGGTTACCTCCAAATTCACCGGGTTGAGAGTTATCGTGGTGTGATAATCTAGGATGAAAATACCTCTCAGTCGCGTGTGCATCAGTGTATTCGTGTGGTGGAGGGTTGAGCATTGGAAGATTGAGAAGAAGATCGACGTGGAGAGTAGTGTTACAGGGTTTGTCGATAGGGTTGGATTTCCCCGGGGAGTGCATCCCAGCCTGGTGAACATGAAAACAGTCTCTACCTATTCCCTGTAGTTTTTCACTGGATCATTAAAAATTTCGTAATCATGATAGCAGTGTGCATTGGTTATTCCGGTAGGTGGGGGACTCTTATTAAAGCTTATGAATAATTTACACAGGGGTAAATAGTACGGACTGTATAGCTCGCGAGACACTCGGTAAAAAGGCTTCGATGAAGTCTCGAAATGAGAGAATATTTTCCCCATTTCGGGATTGCTTTTTCCGCTGCATTTTTCTTCTTTCTTCTTCGATGGAAGATGATGTAGAAATAGACACGTGTTAGGATGCTCGAGTCGGTGGAAGATGAGTATACAAAATTGCAGCAGCAATGGTAATGAGGGTCTCGATGAAAGAGCTCCAAGATGAAAATGAGTGTCGGAGAGATTGCATTAACGTACTTAAATATTCCCAGAATAATATCATGAGTTGGGGTTATCAGTGGCGGCAGTTAACGCGTGACTTCAGAACATCTATTTTAACGTTGCCATTCCTTCTCTTTTATGGTGAATTTAGTTTGAAGGATAATCGAGTAATTCCGACATTATAATATCAGATTTTGGTTGTGTCGAGTGATATTTCCTTTACTGAATTATGCCATTCCTTCATCGTCAGAGATACCCCGGAAAATGCACAAGTTCCGGCGATAAATCCCCCCCCCCCCCCCCCCCCCCTTCCCTACCTAAAATTAACCAAGTCATTCGATCATATAGGTACTTAATTTCACGATTGAACCTCGGCTAACGTCAAAGGATCTTTAAATTTTAACGAGAGCAGTTTCGTTAAGCCGAGTTCGGAAATCTCTGGTGGTACTCAACGCGCAAAGTTAAGAGAAACAACATTAAGTCAACTAACGTGCTGTGGAAAGTGCCCAACGGATTTGTTTGAAACAATGTACTGAGCGTTGGAAAATGAGCATTACTTGGATGCATCCTCATCACTAGGAAGGCAGGGTAAACTCCAAACTGGGAAGGGCCATATCGCACCTGATGGGCTTATCGTTTCGATGCATACATCTATAGGAACGAAGATTAAAGTTCTTCAATATTCATCATCCTCACTGGGCTCTCACCCCTGTTCATCCCTGACGTGCATTTTTAACTGTTGATGAATTTTTTGTCCTTCTCCTTGAACAATCATGAATGCAGACATTTGTTAAGACAGGACCAGCCGTGTAAGCCCGTTTACATGAAACTTTTGCAGCGATTAACCCCATCCTACAATTTACCTCGGGACTGATGCATTCACAGGGGATACAGATCTAGTCTCCGTAAACCGTGTTCGTTATTCACGAGCACTTTCTGCTACATACTCTATGCTTGGATACAACCACGCATTTGTTATGCGAGGGGTTTATCTCAACAGCTAACCGATTATTCACACTACATTCTGTCATCATTTACGGAGGATCGACGTTTAGAGTAGCATGAGCATGCCTATTTTGGAGATTAAAGTTTGAAAATTAATTTTTTATTAAAGCTCATATCACTCGACAACTGCCTTTCAATTTTCCATCAATCATCGGTTTCGAGTTATCGGTTATTGAATTGGTGGCACTGGTAAGGATTATGGGTAATAATTGGTGATAACTCAATGAGATCAATCGGATGTTACATTTTTATCAGTGCTCCACTCGTTTGGCAAACGATTGATCTCGGATATCATTCAATTTAATGCTCGGACATCCGCGAATTATTTATATATTTTATCTCTCAAATAGCAGTTCAATATTTATAAATAAATTTTCATAGTGTCGTGTTGAGAATTATTTTACAGTTGCAATGAAATTCGTTATCGGAACGAAGCAATGAGAGGCGATTTGCTGAAGGCAACAATTTTTTCTACAACATATCTGACACAGACAACTTTTTTCTGAAAATCGATATCGAAATGGTGGGAAACTTGAGCCCCATGACAATATGTTCTGATGAATTGGTAATGAATCAGAGAATTGAGGGAAGCAAATGTTTTTTTTTGTAACCAGATAAGTGGATGCAATTAGATAGTCCTGAACTCATCGGCTTCGAGCTCAGCTCCATTTGAACAAAGAGAGTAAAAAATCAGGTGGAGACAAAATGCAATGGCTCTTGGACTTTTGCTGCACGCTACTTCCAGCTCTACCAAAAGTTGGAAGATTAGTTTTTATCAACGTGCCAAAAGTTCGTCAATAGCTTTCGACACTGGTCGTCAAAAACTTTTGAGTTGAAAGATTTTGCTTGGTTCGAGGGGTGAGAAAAAATGTCATCCAAGCTGATAAATATCTGCCGATTTTTCCCAACCCAATTTAGAATCAATGTTTCCTGGTGGCTAATTAGTTACAGCGGTAAATACCAGTGGTTGGCTCAATAGGCACCACTTTCACCCCTCGGAAATAACTCAACACACATTACCACAAGTGCCTCTTTCTCGCATTTCCACACTCTGGATGTTTTTCGTTAGCGTAGAACGTCTCCAGAGTACCCAGTAAGTTCCAGAAGAACCAGCATCGTCCCCTCGGGACATGTTCCCCACATCCATCCCCTTCTTCGAAATCATATGAGATTGATCATCTCACCATATCTGAATGACTCCCATCGCTCTTGCCCGCTTCTCATCAATACCAAATATCACATATGTGCACGAATAATCACCAAAAAATATTCACCCATGCCCATTAAAAACAAAATTACGCAAATAAATTTTTCATTAAGCCTTGCAATAAAAAATGTTGACTGGCAATTTTTGCGGAACGTTAGAAGAACCCCCAAGTGTCGAATCAAGGAGAACCGGTGGTGTGGGTGAATCCCGAAAGAATCCGAAGAAGGCCCCAAAGACGAGTCCCCAGGGGCACATCCGAAGACATCCCCCGATTCTCTGGAATGACGTATCGATCCCCACGTCCGATCAGGCGCGTTTTTCTCTACTGGCATCTCCATCCCTGGAAAAAAAAATTGCCCTTTCACCGGGTTCTCGTCCGTCTGGCTTGCACATTCCCCTTCGCGAGTCGCTCCCACAGTAGCAATACATTTTCGACGATTCATTAATTGCCGACCTTGTTAGCGGAGCATTGTACAAGCCGTCGGTCCCGCGGTGGTACTCTGAAGCGCGCGGATAGAAGTGGCGCGTCCTAAACCCATCCCCTGGCATCACCCCGCATTGTCATGCATTGGGGCACCCCTGGCTCACATAATAATGCCCGTTGTCCTTTGTCGCTAACGCCCTCACCTCGACTCCCTCTCAGCCCATTTTACCTCCCATATTCCAACTGTGCGCATCGCCTCTGTCTTCCTGGGGACCAATACCAACGTCATTGCCACATACACAAATTCACACAACGACAAAAACCGTTCGGCCAAAACTTTTGGCTTTCGCAAACCGGGAATTCTGTGAACCACCGGAATATATACCACCACCCCTCCAGGTGAAATATATATTTGCGTCTCGGTCTGGCGCGGACTAACACCGAAAATAGCGCAAAGGTGCGCCATGAAATTATTGTTCATGGATGCTCGTAAAGTTGCCAGACTCACCCACGCGCACACCACCAACGGTTGACCATTGTCAGAAGTGACGTGTCTTCTGGGAATATGTGCTCGTGATATTAAATGCGTGGGTTTAACAGCCAGAGACAAGACAAAGATGAGGTTGTTTTGGATGACACAAAGTTCACACTTAATCCGTCAGTAATTAATTGTCGTCTTCATTAATTGTCGAGATGCTGCGAGATGAGCTTACTTGCTCGTCTGACATTTAGGATGTATCAAATGTCAATTTCTATGTGATGTTATTTGCGGTTACTCTCGTTAGACGTTATTAGTGGAGTGATAACTTGTTGAGCCGGAGAATCATGACTGCGATATTCACAAAATTCGAGGTCATTTTTTTCAGAATGTATTTGGCAGAATGAAACACCGGTAGCAACAATTATACAGTACAATCCCAGGAATTGCGGTTTTTTCTTTCTACAGGGAAATGGGCCTGCAGTCTCTGGGGTTGAGTGGCCTTGAGAATGAAACGAATTGAAGCGAAGGGATTACGAGGGTCAGAGTATCATGAAGATCAAACAGGAAAGCGGATAAAACAATCGAAGGATTAAGGGAAGGAGACCGGGGTAATCCGGAGGGTAAAATGCTCTTGAGAGTCAAACGACCCTTAAGGTCATTTGACCCTCAGCTCGTTGGCATTTCTCATTTCAGTCTTACCGATTTTGATCCTACCGATTGTTCCGGTGGCATCAATGGCAGCGCCCGTTTGAGTTGCAATTCCTAAGACCAGTCCCCGTTTCGTGTGGCGAAAACTGAGATGAAGCTCGGAAGATTCCGTTCTTCCTGAAAATTCATGAGAAAAACAATTTTTCCTTTTCGTCGAGAGTAACAAGTAATGAATTCCAAATTCTCATCGTGTACGCAATCTTATTAATCGTGTTCTATTTTGTCCCTTTTCTTGTTAATGAACACTGCGCGCAATTTGGAAGAAAGTGAATTAATTAAATTCCAATAATTCAATTATCCTCTGAACAATTAATACATCATTGGATTATTGAGTTGAGCTTCCGATCCCGTGCAGTTAAGGTCTCATCTATTATTTTGGTTTAACATGATTGTGTTCTCAATAGCTACTCAACTAAAATAGTTCGTTTTCTGCTCATTCGGGATAAAAATCGCCTCTCTCCTGGATGACCCCACGAGCAGCACTCGAAACCATCAATCCAGACACGTGAAAATTGCACCTCAATGAAACGCACCCGAATTTGAGTGAATTTTTTTCTCTCTCTGAAATTTTTGTAGCTCTGGGGGAATCAGGCTCTGCATTATCATGAATCGTGCATGCAGTTCTATCCACTCTGATCGGTTGAGAAAATGCATCAGGATGGGTTACAGGGTTGGGATAGGATGCGAAATGAGATTCCACTCGGGAATGCCTCACCGACAATGACGGCACTGTCTCTGTGTCCGAGATGGTTGAGTCCCGAGGTGTAATCACGGGTATCAGACACGACTAGGCTGTCTGTTTCATGTTACGGCGAAGTCCTTAATTATTCTATCCGAGAAGCGCGAGACGTACAGATAGATCGGGGCTCCTGCGAGCATGCAAAAGGAATTCACGATTTACCATTCCATCCTGCTTCCACGGCACAACTGACATCCCTGAAATCATATTCATACGTCCCCCTTTTTTCTTCATTTCCTGTTGATTTTAAATCAGCTCATAATGTCGAGAGGTGAGTACCGTTGCAAAAAATCTTCAAGTGAATATCACCGAGCACTGGTGCACCCCGGAAATGAAGAGTACACCTGGTTTCCGAAATTTCAACTTTTTTAATTTTCAGTAAAGTAAAGAGTTCTTTACTGTTACTGGTTGACCTGCTCAACGTGCATCGAGATATGTTTCAGGAAGTCTCCAAAAAAAGTTTGCTGCTTGGGCGTGACTCAATCGACTCACTGAAATGAAGTAATTACAATGTTGAAGTTGAGTGGTAGCGATGGGGTTAAGTAGGTAAAAGTGTTGAAGGGTTGGGAAATGGTGAACTTGCCGGTATGTTTTGGATGATGGAACGACAATGGTGCTCTGACGAGGGACAACTGGGCCAATCGATATGGCAGCTAGGTAGTGCAATGGTGGTGGCGACGGTACCGAAGTTGTAGGGTGGTGAAGGTTGGCGGGAGGGTTTGTGGAAAACGGATTCGTCCGAAGGGGGTAGGAATCATGTTGGCGATGAAGAGAGGTAGCGTGGCGCTGGTGTCGCTACCCTCATCCCCTGGTGCCTCTCCAACACAGCCACCGCGGTATGGATAGGGTTGGAAAGTATCTTTGACCTGCGCACTAAATATGCCCCTTGTGTACATCTCAACCGGAAAGCTAAACGTTTTTTCGTTGTACCTTCAATTTCCCCAGCTTTTTTCTCCCCGTTGTCCTTGATTGTGTCATTGTTCAAGGGTGATACCATTCTCTCGATAAATTCCCTTCACCATCACGGGCTATTCACCCTGTGTTTTGACACGTGACCCGATCTGACGTCACAGGACAGCATCGACGCGCGAATGCCGACCTGGACCACCTCCCGCCTCATAACCTTAAACCATTTCAGTCACGAGGATCCATACCCTGGACTTTCAAACACCCAGATATAGCAATACAACTCATTAATATTATTGTGTAGCCACTATTCTGCGCAGTGTCAATCACTATCCCTCGACGAAAAGTGAAATTTTATTTAACGAGTGCTGTTTATTTATGAATGTCGAGGGATGCTGACATTACGTTTGGACATTGAACGGTACCTGACCTAGTGGAGTTAAAGTCCCGAGCGCGAGATATCAAGCGTCAACAGTGGTGTTATCAATATCCCCCGTTCCCTCTGTTGACTGTGTTGCACGTAAACTGGAAGACCGTTTGGCATTACGGTAGACAACATTAACAGCCTTGATGCTGTAACATTGCGCATACAAACCCGTGTTTCACCTCATGTTTGAATGCCTCGACTGATGATTATCGCAACAGCATAAACCGACGTACCACCCACCACAATGTTTCATCATCAATATTATGCTCAGGAGCACATAGATCGCGTTGGTAAGTACAATTATCAAGTGATCAGAGCATTCATTTGCCATGAAGACTGTCGACATTGCCATTGATTTTCCAAGATGAAAGCGCAGTGTCACGTTGGAATATTAACAAATTACAATTAGGGGAAACTGGCTCTATCGATTTTATGGCGGTCAGTGCATTTCGACGAGTGCACACAGCCCTCATTAACTCATTACAACCATTGACCATTTATTTGTCTACCTGCGGATGTGGATAGTAAAGGGGGGGGGAGGGAGGTGTGTTGAAGCTTTACGGGGTCTCGTGTAACGCGTGGTTAGACAGACGAGACAAACACTGGAAATCGTCATTTTACAAAGGCTCCAGTAACGAACCGTGTGGACTTTGTGATACTTGAAGCTTTTCCACTGGAATTGCAAACGGCGCACCGTTCTCTTTGACCATTACCATTTTTCTCATGATATTCCGAGTATATTGGAAACGATGAACAACGGAAAATCATTCTACGCTCCAAAGCATTCCTCTTTATTTAAACATATTCAACAATAAGATGGAATCGTTGAAAAAAAACTCAATTTTCATTGATATAAATATCATTTCAACAAATTAATAGCTTTAATATACGTAATAAATTACTCTGACAGAGTAGGTCATCCATTTTCAAATGTGGCTGACAATTTTCCACGGTAAAACCCGAGAGATAGATGATAGACATCCTTGACAGGACTCCTTAACACCCCAGAATATCTTTTTCCCCCACGGGAGAAGCTAATAGGGCCTCGTACTCAGATACCCACAGTAAGACGTGCCTATTTAGAAAATGTATGCAGCTCAGGCTCTTTGGACAGTAGCGACACGAGAATGTGGTGGCCTCATGTACCCGCAGGATTATATTAAGCCCTATGAGTTTTATCCCTCTCATCCTCTCCGCATTGAGTCTCCCTCGGAATTTAAATTGGAAGAAAAGTATTTTGTGAAAGAAATGGAGAGAGAAAGACCGGTGAAAGCCTCAGAGGAGTGAGATAAAGGGCGAAAAAGGGACGAAAAAAGTCGTTTCTGTGCCGTAACCTCGGGTAGTCCAAAGATTTTCACATTGAATTAAACGTTTAACTTATTTCACTTTCTCGCAACGAAATAGAGAATCACCTCGTTATAACGTGCCAGCACGAGTGAAATTTAATTAACAACAGATGACGGAAAAAGCAGCTCCTCTCTTTCACGATAAATCCGGATGACTGTGAATGGAGCTCCAATCATCATCAAGTCAATTGTCCCTTTCTCGAGCTCACAGTGGAACCACTTGATTCCCGGCATTGACATCATGAATGTACCTGGCTGTACTTCACCCACAAACAATGACCGAATAAAACAAGTAAAAGGAAGGGAAAAAAATGGAGAAAAAAAAAATGGGAATAGAATGTAGGCAACACAGAGGAGTGAATGCAAGAAGGGGAATGGATGGTTGGGGGATGTGGGTGGAGTATATTGTTAGCCTCAGTCCAATACGTCCGTCGCGGAGGAGCATTGTGCTTTAAGCCAGCAGCTCGTAAGCAAATTAGAATGGTGCACGTGGCTCGCATAAGTCGAGTATACAACAGTACGTATGTCCTTGTCTGTATATATCTTCGGTATGGAGCCATGTGTGAGTTGAGTTTAGATTTGTATGCGGCATCAACCCCTTCCTCGCACCATGCAAACCCCATTCCTGCGATGCAGAACCGCCCGAACAGTCCAACCAGACACTACATATACGTATGAAACTGGACTGATGCCTTCTCTCTGTTTGCCCCGGAGGCACGGAGCCATCGGCAATTACGACGCTTTATTGGGTACGGTTGCGTGTCGTCCGTGGAATTAATGCAATTCGCAAGAGGGGCCTCCAGCGCCGTACAACCTTCTCCCGTACAACTTCCCCAGACACGCGAATAACCCCCCCTCCCCCCTTTTCCCCCAATTTTTTCCTTTTTTTTTATTTTTGTTTTAGAAATTCAGCCCCTTCCACTGGCTAGTTGGAAAGGCATTCGACCGAGTTTACCCCCGCAGGGTGGAACATTCAATTCTAATTACTTTCGGCATTGGCAGAACCCGAGGTAGCTTCTCTACTCCTCGAAGAAGGAATAGGAAATTGGGAACTCCGGAATCGAGCAACTCGTAAAAACTAAGTTATGTAATTCACTGGGAGCTCGTGGGTCTTAGTGCGTCTTCTCAACAGCTTTTGTCCTTGAGGGCTTGAGGTGAAAGTGCAGATGAAAGCAATAAAATCTGACGGTTTATCAGCGAATTTTTTTTTCCAGTGGAGGACGAGTATTTAAAGGGGAGAAGTCGTCAAGTTTGTAGCACTTTTCTGGCGTTATCTCGTGGGGAACAGACACTCACCGTCTGCCTGAAAGATCGACAGCTCACAAAGCTTCTTTACTCGGTTGCCGGTTATAAACGCTGAGACTGCAGCGATCGCTAAACAGGTGGTGTGGGTGTATTTTAGATGCGTGACAACCGATCGTAAACGCATTCGCGTGAGAATGCCCGCGGTATGGCGAGCAAAAACCGCGTTATTCAGGGTGCACTATCCCCCAGTAATTTTCGTTTTTCCCGCGAATAGTCATTTTTTTTAGTGCTCTCTCTCTCTCCCTCTCTCTCTCTCCCCCAAGAACGGAAATGGCGACAGGGGGTGCGTTGAGGCGCGAGGATAATGGCACCTCGAGTTGACTGAACTCGACAATTTTCTACTTGGCAATTCAATTACACCTTTCGTGTTATAGCCACAAAGTGTTTAAGCTGTTGGTGTTTGTTGTATCCAATAACGGAATTAATAAAAAATTCTGAAATGAGAGTTTTTAACTGCTTCTTCACGTTATTTTATTGCCAGGACATTAGATGGACTAGCATTAAGGGGGAATCCTTGGGTGTTGGTAAACACGTGACTAATGAAATGGGAATTTTCCCCTCAAGTTTGTCGCGTTTTTATTTATATTCTTGGGTTGCTTGGGGGAAAAGGATGGGACGCGTTCTTGAGGATTGTCACGATGTCATTCGTGCTCTATCGTGCTCATTAGCGACAGTGCCTCCATTCCAGGGTTGTTACTGGAGGTGGTGCGAGTCATGCCGAGTGTGGCTTGTAAATTCAAAAATTATTCTAATCACTTCTCCAGGTTGAGGAGGCGTCGTTTGTGGATTTTAAGAGAATGGTACACTTTTTTTCACGTAATTCAGAAGCATCTGTTGAGATTGCGCGAGTATGATGATGCATCGGATATTTTCTTTTTAATTTTTCACGTTGCCACTCGGGAAAAACACAATTTTACAGAAATTTTCCGTCAAATTTTCGTGCTGTTTACTTATATTTCTGAGTATATCTGGAAGAATTTTATATATTCACTTGCTGCTCAATAAAATTCGGAGTATCGACTCTGGGATTTTTGCATAACCGTCAGCTTGGATACTTTTTCTGGGTATAGGTGCTAGAATTTTTCAAAAGTTTTTCTCTCCACTTGTGAATCTACCAGAATTTCCTCACGAATATCCAAAAGATATCCTTGCCATTTCCACGATAATCGAATAACCAGACGACCTGAGCCTATCGATAAAACCCCTCCGCGTAAAGTGTCGGATTTTCCAAGGACCTCAGTTGGGAAAAAATTTGAAGAACGACCCTTTGTCAGAGCAAGACCACCGTAAAAAGCGAAGACGGGATAACAAGAGGGAAAAAAAACCCACACACGCGGGATAACAAAAAGCCCTCCTATCCCAACCGATCTATGATTTTTTGTACAACTCTTGGCTTATCAGCACTCGCTTTGCTCGCGCATTAATGCGGTAGAGTGCGCCGGTATCTGATTACCCGAAAGGCAACGACTGAGCCCGAGAAAAGAATTAAATTGTGAGTTTTAGAAGGCCGAGGGACAAAAAACTAAAGTCGTAGAGGAATACAAGTTGGCAGAGAGTCTGCTAGGCCTTTATTATTAACACCGTCGGCAATTATCTGTTTTACCATTAACCCCTTCCAGTCCCTTTTTTCCATCCGGTCACAGTGCCAAAACGAAAACTCGAGCCAATTTAAACTACACGGTTACGGTATTTCGTGCGGAGTATATTGTACGATAGAGTAAAAAGAATAAAAAAAACAGACAGAAAGATTATATAAATAAAGAAGATACGACTTTCAATTCAGTGGACTATCTCTCGGTACTGGGGATTCCCCTATCTTTCTCCTTCGACTGCTGACAACGCTGCGACGCCTCGTTTCTGTCTCATCCTCTCCGTTGGCGCCTATATATGAAATTCTTTCTTCTCCTTCTTCTTTAAACCGCACTCACAACTTACATTCCTCAACTTTACCTCCACTTTTCAACGGTTACAGTACTCATTGCAAGTATAATGAGACTCCCGAATCATCATACAAACTTGTGAAAATTGCGAAAGGAAATAATGCCGGGATTGTTAAGAATTTATTGAACTTCAATTGTCGGTTGTATGGAAAATTTCAGCTGTTTACTTTTGAATTGGAATTTTAATGAAATTATACATAAATCTCGAATTCGTACCGGAAGTTTAGTTGCGCATAATGTCTCTGAATCGTATCGTTGAGAGATTGAAAGTTCTGTTAGTCTTGATTGCAGTACACATTAAAAACATGAAGATTTATCTATTAAAAAATTAATTTGTTTAATTTAGAAGAAGAAACATAAAATACTGTTGGAATTGTTAGGCATTCTTTTACATTATTATTCGATTTTCCAACAAACTTCACATGGAATTAATATCGCTCTAAAATGCTTCCGAGTAAATCGTCTGTTGTCAAAGAATGAAAGAATTTTAATTTCAAAATGGTAGATAAAATGTCCTCCGCCTGTATCACCGTCCGTCACAATACATTTCCTCTCCCTCTTAAAAAAAAAACCGCAGTACGAAATACGCGTATTAACACTGCGCCATTTGACTCCCAGTTTCCTGGGTAATATCCGTCAAAGCAATTACCAGTAAGTGCAGTCTGGAACTGTAGCTATATAGAATTCTATTACACCCCGCAATACATAATATACGATGTATATGGAGTGACTGCACAACTGGATTTCAACCGTAGTCAATGTTTCTGTGTCACCGATAAAAAGTTACGAGCCGCCATTTTCTGATGCCATTTTTCCCTTGGAATATGAGACGGCTACCTCTGAATTTCTATATCTGCGCTGTTCCTGCAGTTTTCTTCATACTAAATTTTCCTCCGGCAATTTTTCCCCCTGCTCCTCCAAAAATGGATCAAAAGAGAGAAATCTGTTTGATAAAACTGATTACTACTGATTCTGCCATGTTGATCCCCCAAATTTCGGGGGATCTTTGCCGAATGGAAAATTTCAAAGCAGTGTAAACTAGTGGCGAACATTTGTGCTGTAATAAGTACTAACTGTCCATGTGAAACGAGTGTGGACCTCAACGTCAGGACTGCTGGTATATGAAAACCGGTCGGTTTTACCGAGCGAAGACCGGAGTGAGGTAAAACTGTAACCCAGCCCCTCAACCGAACATTTCATGTAACGCTTTTCACAAGATAAACCCGAACAGAATTCGAAGGGATGTACGTCCGGCGGAAAGCACAAATGGCGCACGAAACGTCCAAGGACCTCGCCCATAACACGGAAATGCACATCGTTTTAACGATATGTACCTCGCAGACACGTTTTATGACGTATTTACCGTTAATCTTCCTTTCACTAGTCTGTGATACCCCCAAAAAAATAATCGAATTAAAACCCCCACCTCGTTAATCCACTCAATCCCCCACAAACGCTGACAATAATTAACGAAATTATTTCACCGTGACAATCATCAGTTACGTAACAAGCAGTTTAACCATTAATATTTCCCAACATTTCAACGCTAAAATCCAATAATTCTGGGCAACACATCATGAGCGGTATAAATTTTCAGTTCGAACAATGAGAAGGGTTTAACACCCCGAGAATTTCACTCTCCTTCCCACTCCTCTGCATCACCCGCGTTTAACTCAATTTCATATAAAATGGGTTCACGCTAATAAGATTCGCGCCCCGAACAAAAGCTCTAGCGTTACGTAAAACAGGTTACGTGACGCAAATGCACAATTCGTTAACCGTATGCACCAGGAGTTGTGCCAATTCACCGATGGCCGGGAGGGGAGGGCAATTGGGCCTCCTGGACCACGTGAATTTCGGCTGGTGTTGGTGGTTAGTTCTCTCTTTGTTTCTTTCACCCTCTCACTTCACCAGTAACACACTCTATCCCAGTAATGCACCTTCAAAATGCATTTATCAGATTCACTATCCACTTCCCCTACCCCCATGCCCATCCCCTCTCCATCCTTCTTTTTCACCAATACACAATCTATATGCGATTGGTTGTCCGCACGATTGTATGTTAATTCACGGTAAATTGGAATTTGGCTCCATTAGCCACTTCTTCAATGAGATAATTTCAACTGTTGGAGGAAAAAAAAGTACTGTTGACCTCGTTTACGGTATATTGCACACGTTAACGCTTATCAGCGGCTCAATATTGTACTCTCGACCCGTCGGTATATTTTACCGGCTCTTTTTCCACTCGTTTTACCTCGTTCTTTTCTGGATTTCCGGTGTTTTTTTTTTTTTTCGGGCGGTCTTTATCTGAGTGCAGTTTAAACCACGACGAAAATTTGTGTATATCCACGGGCCGGATTTAAACGGGATAGATGCGAATTCAGGGGGATATCGCGGGGGAGTGGAGAGGCTGAATGGGTGAGGGTGGAAAGTAATCTGGACGGGGGCCAGAAGCTAATTCCCCGCAGTTTGAGTTGATGAAGAGAACGGGACCATTTCCACGTGGAGCTAGTTAAACTTCGGCCACTTCTATTTCCGGTGTGTTCCTAATAGCACCGGGAGGGAGGAGGCAGTAGGAAAGTGTGCGAACGCCAACTCTCAGAGACATTTCCGAGTAGTTGGGTTATTGGCGGTATTTATTTTTGAAGGAAAATAGTCTTCGGGTGGGCCGAACAATCACAGGAGTTGTTGTAGTTTTTTTCAATACCCCTCGATTTTTTTTACGAATGACCAGGCATATATTTCAATGACTTTTTTTCAAATTTTCCATAAAAATTATTTAAATTTTTCACGAATTTCAGGTTTGAATAAATTGTGGATTTAATTGTGGATTTAATTATCTGCCTTTATGTAAATTTTAGTGGTATGAAACTCGACAAAATGAAACGGAAAATTGAATGGCCATCAGAACAAATAAAATGCATTCAAATAAATTAATAAATTTACAATTAAAAACAAAATTGAAATTTAAAATTGTAATTCAAACACAAGAGGAATAAAAAATGCTCAAATTCAACCGTCATTTTATTCATCAGTGAATAATCCCTACTATATTGTTGTAGTGAAAAATTTTGGAAAATTCATGGAATATATTTCAATTACTGTCATGAGAGTGGCATTAACCAGGATTTAGGAGGAAATATCTAAAAACTCAGCAGAAGTTGAATATGACAAAAAAATTCCACTGACGTCATTGCTTTGAATCAATTTGAGTAGATCATACTGGGTGTTAACACAGGTCATGCACAATCCTCCCGAATTCATGAAATAAATGAATTCTTTATTTACCTGTAAGAATAATACACTTCATTGCAATGGAATAGTCCAAAGGGAACAGCGCTGATTCAGTTTCCGCCGGAAAAAGTGGTACTCGTTGCAATGCCGTTCGCAATTTCAGAATAAACTGAAAATTTAAACGAAATAGAGAATTGAATAATCAAATGACGTTTTCATTGTAATCGAACCCACTTTATTCGTGCAATCCCCTCATCAGAGGAGTTATTTATTCTGACTTTTAAAAATGTAATCTGCACTTTATTTCCCGTGATATTCCGCGAAATCTAATCCATTACACGCTCACGGACATGGACTTTATGGTTTAAAAAGTCATGACCTTTGAGACAATTTAACTGGGTCACTCGCATTTTCTGTGACAAATCAATTTTTCATTTCGTCAACTCGTTATTGCACTTGATTGCTCGCCATTTCGGTAAAAATTCGATAATTAAATGACATAATGGATCGAACAATAAATTTAGAGGTGATTGGTCCGGTTCGATTATTTCTTTCACTACACCTGTAATTTGAATGAATTGTTCTCATAAATTGTCTGGTATTTTACGATTCGAAATCGTTATTTGTTCAGACACATGAAAATTTAAGATATATTTTTATTATTCCCCGCAACATTCCTTCCGCATTGATGAAGTATAACCACATGCAGATAAATTTAATCGCTTGAACAGTCGTGAAATCTCAGACAAGCGAACTGGGTCACCTGATTTCCGGTGAATGTCAGTCTCAAATGAATTTTACATTCCATCATCAAGATAATGTACTTCATTGTGAAGATGTGGGGAGCTGACAATTCAACAGAATCAATTCTCACTGAAAAAAACATTCCTCATTCAGATTGAATCGCAATTTCTCATACCTATAAACCCGGAAATTAAACACAGCAGCGAATTAAAAAAATAAATACAAAACCAGAATTACGTGTTCGTCGCAATCCAATAACGACACAGCCCCACACGGTCGATCCGTGCATTACTAAATAACAATTGAATTATTTGTATTTATTGATTCATTTACTGCCCCCAGGGATGCAACGAATTTTATTTTCATTCACCGTACGTTTCCTGCCTAGATTATGCTGAATTATTCCCGTCTTCTATTAAAGACCTGTAAAATTTCAATGAAGAATCAATAAACCATACTTTATAATGGAATAGCAGAAATTTCCTTTACGAAGATTAATGTCCCTTTTATAAAAATATTTCGTAAAAAAAACACTGGAACACTGATTGTTGAAAACGTCAGATTGTCTGAGTTGAAATTAAATGTTTAATTATGTACGAGTGATTGTACGAGGACGATAATAATTGGCATAAAGACGAAGGGGATAAGTAATACATGGTGGTCAATAAATGATGGTGGGACGTACGAGGGACGCCACAGCGGTGAAATACGGTGAAGGATAGATGGCCACGATGAAGCATCGTTCAAAGCCCGGGTCCTTTGACGGGGCTACCGTCCTAATAAACATTCATTATGTAGCCGGTCAAGTTAATCAAGACAACCGCTTGTGTGTATTGGCCAAGAGAGGACGCTGGGAGGGAGGATATCGCGGTAGGATAGAGCCAAGAGAGACGGATACAGGATGAATCCCTCGCCTCAGCATCACCCCCCCGTTGGAATATCGATCCACCATATCTCTGTGTATGTCGCACATAGAGTAAAATACTGAGGTATACCAATGGGTGGTGGGATGGTGGTGTAGGTGGGATGAGGCGTAAAGCGCTCGAAAAGCGATGAGCAGCGTTATCAGTGTAGGAGGGACTAGTGAGGAGGACTAGGAGGTGGTAGAGGAGTATATACTACCCTCAAGAGAAAACGTAACGTGAAACTCACGGATTTTACGTGTTCGCATTTCAAGCCCGTCTCTGGGTATGGAGTAAAGTCAGACAAAGTCAGGTAGTGCACACTGTGCACTCAAACCCCGAGTACAACGTAAAGCCCGAACGCCCTGGTATATTTCTCATCCTGTAGCCGGGGGTACGCGCGGAGATTGCTACTGTCAGATTTCGTCGTATTCTATTCCACCAGGAAACTGGGGAAAACGATGAGACGAGCAATCGTCGGATACAATGACACACAAGTTACGTATCCCTCGAGTTGAGGAATTTTTCAACTCACAGTGAGGTAATGTATTTCCAGTCTATTTTCCAACCGATATACATTGAGACGTATGAGGGTATGAAATCGATTGTTGTGTAACGAGGGGGTTGGAAACGTGGACTGTTGCCATAGGTAAGCGCCACAATTATGCATGATGGGCCTGAAAATGAGGTAGAGGAAGCGAGGGAACTAGTGATCGCTTGTAGGTGGGACATGGTTTGCTTACATAAGGACACTTTATTCACCACCCCACGAGTGATAGACACTTTTGGACAGCCAGACTTCCGCGAATAGTCATCACAGCATAACTGTCGTACCACATGTCAATCAATTTGGCCAAGTGGGGAAATACAGTGGGAATTGAAATTCTAACGCTTTGAGTATCATCTCAACACCTCTCCAGTCGTACCCCCTCCATCGCCGGATGTGTTGGAATTCAAAAGCCCCTCGTCTAGGTACATTTACGATTGGATGCGTTCAATCGTCACTCAGAAGACAATATGAGAGACGGTTAATCCAGGGTAGTGGAAGTCCATATCAGGGGGCCTCCGGGAAACGGTTGGCAATTATCGTACCCTGAACTAGGCACAAAGCGTTGCTCCAGGGTGGGATACAATGGAGTTGTAGAGAGCTGAAGTGGGAGAATGAGAATCCGAAGGCGAGAGTGTTAACGATAATAACGGATGGTGGACAAGCCCATAAGAGGTGAGCAGTGATCAGGATGCCTAGTCACGCATCTCGGATTACGTTCGATCGGTCAACGGTAGTGGTATGACCATAGCCTCTAACCCCTCGTTGCTACATTGAGAGCAGTGCAGCCTATCGTTGTGAAGGAGAGAGGTGGCTCATACTGGCAAATGTACCACTCACTTTGCCTCCTCAATCTCTATCGCACTTGGTCCATTCTCCTCCTCTCAGCCCGACTCCCACTCGAATTCACTCGCGATTTCGCGCTAGATCGAAACAGACGGATCTATTGAAAATCACCCCGGTATTGTCATTAATCAAATGGTACCGCCACTCTCAGGTAATCATAACTGTAGACTCTTAGTGAACACGCTCGCGACAGCATCTATTGTTCGAGGACGAAATATTTATGAGGGCTAAAGACTGATATCAATTGACACCAGAGTTTACGTCGATTCAATTACGTCATTCCATTCTGATCGATTCCATCATAGTGTCCAAATCACTCTTCTCATGATTGATCGTTTCCACTGGCTCAGACAAATGGCACTATTTATTTCTACTATCTTCTGTTGCGGAAGGAAAATCAGAATGAGAATATTCACCGAAAAGCTGATTTAGCCGTTAGTTCTGCTGGATTGGTGGCTTTGTGGTATTTCATTGGGACTGCCTTCACTCTGTTCTTCAAGAACGCATGGCTCCGTGTGCGTCAAGGTTTCCCAAGGACACGGCTTTTCCTCCTGAGAGAAAATGGAGACGAGAGAGGTAGCCGTTTCACCCGAGAGATTCCCTGGCTTACGTCCAAATGCCCAACAACCAAGAAAACCCCCAACTCTCTGGCTCAAACGTATACCCAACGTGTATAAAAAATCTTCTTCGTCGTTCTGATGTATATCTATCTATTCTGCGTAGATTACCGTATCTCACCTGCATCGCTCTTGTCTCGGATGATTCATGAATTCTCTCCTTTTTTTCCCCCTCAATTTTCACCGAAGTACTCAGTTCACGTCTTACAATTTTTTTTTCTACCTTTTGATCCCTCAATTCAGTTCGAGTATCATCTGAGCTCAACAACCCGATAAATGTATGAGATATTTTTTTCGTCATTCTCGTCATCAACAACGCTCAATGCTGGATTTTTTCCATTTTTTTCGCTCACCTCTTTATCCGCCCCCTTGAGATCATTTCGGAAGGGTGAAAAAAATAGGATAGGGGCAGGAGGAGGAGAGGGGCTTTTTTTTATCTCTGCTACCCTGCACAGGTTGATTCATTCTATCACATAGGATGTCACACTTGTTCCCAGCCAGAGAATCGAGACCTCTCCCTCACTTCCACCCTAATAAAATAGAGGGTAATGGTGAAATGAATGCTCTCCTTGATTGTATCCCACGTACAGATAGATTGAAGTGGAGCCAACACCCAACATCTCACCTCCAGCTCTCTAGAATCGCCCTCGTGGCCGGCTCACCCCTCTGGATCTAATCTACTTGCTAAATTGTCCGTTTGTTTGCAAGCTATTAGTTAACATTCTCCAGTACTCCTTACGCCTTTCGTCGGGGTTTGGTGGAGTCATCCCGCAAGTTGGCTAGTCGTTCGGTCGTTTCAATGCCTCACAAACACGACCAAGTTTCCAGGGAGCGTCTCAACCGCTTGGTGATTGCTCCCAAGGGCAAGAGAGAGATAGACAAGTGTCTAGTAATTTCACTTGAGGATGTCTTCAAAAAGTGTCTTTATACCGTGACGCATCTGGGGTTCAATACACCTCGGCAGAAAATTATTCTCGGCTTCATTTTTATCTGCGCTCCGGCGAAACACTGGCAAAAACCATTCGGAAGGATGACAGCAAAACAACAAATTTACTCACTCCTTGTTTTTGAGAGCTTCTCGAGGACGTGACCTCATCACCGCTCACCGGCTCTTTCTCATTAATCCCGAAGACTGTGCGATATCGTTTATTTGTCTATGGGCGTATTTATTTTCCTCCAATAATGTCACCACAATAACAACCCCAGGGACACGTCTCTCGCGTCAACTATGTTTTTCATCTCATACTTTACGAGAGATTCCCACCACTGTGCCCACTCTATTCTCTGGGAATCCAGGGAAATTCCCAATATTTGTTGTGCAAGTCGTTTACTGATCGCTGAAATTAAATTGGAGTTTGTGGGATTTTTTTTTTGTGGATATAGAAAATATTGGAAAGTATGATTTGCCTTCGGGATTGGTACACTTGAAAATTTATTGAAATTTCAATCACCAGTTGTATTTTCTATTTCTTCATAAACTTCCAATAAAGTTATAATATTCCCGAAAGCTTCAACCAAAAGTTTGCAACAAATTGTTCAATACTCTAATGTAGAATTACGTTAATATCGAATGAAACCGCCAGTTATAAAAATTTGGCCAGGGGTTACATGAGAAAATTCAGGGAAAAATGTTGAACGCAATATAAAAAATCGAAGAAGGTATCTCGCCACATTTTCCCAGGAATCCTTCTCAGAGAATAACCTGCTCCTCCGTAATTATCAAATAACCTTTTGCGATCAAGCAAATGATACTTCCTACCCCCTGAATGTCATCAGCCAATAAAACTGGTAGGACGAATCGTGGGCGTTGAATTGAACATCAGATTTCAAGGGGAAAATTTAAGGGTGGCCATGACACGAAACGAGTAGATGAATTGAGGGTGCTTCGACATAAAGTTACTCAAGAGGGGATAAATATCAAAGACACAATGCCACCCTCTGAGTTCTTCTTCCTGTGATCACCCCCTCTTGAGTAACTTTGAGTCTGTATCACTAACGTCGCCTTATCGTCATGACGACTCCAACGTCTGAATATCTGCCACCAAGTGAATGAAAAATCCCAGAAACTACAGAGCGTGAAAATAATTACGAGGTATAGAATTTCAATTAGCGCTGACTCAATTGAACTGTCCATGTAATAAATAATGAAGGGAACTTTTTCTCATCACTATAATCGAAGTGTTCTCATTGCATTGGGCACAAAACAATAGCCATTATTCTTCAAGATATAGCCTGCCATTTGCTGTACTTGAACGTTTACAACCGATTGTATGACTATTGAATTTTTCAACGATGAAAACGAGTCTTTTAATGGGTTCAAATTACACGTCCGCGTATTGATCTAAACGACGAGGAACTTTTCTCAAAGTTCATCCCACCCTCGGAAGAAATCTTTCGCTAAACTTTCTTTTAAACCATGATCATGGTTGTAAAAAGAAAGTTTGCTTGTAAGAAAGCAAACCTCTCAAGTTGCCAACGCCAAAATAAGGTTTTAGCTGTGAAAAATTAATTAGCTGTGAGCTGGTAACACGGCAGAGGTTGTGCTAGGTAAAACCGAGTTGCTGGAGGGGATTCGTTACATCAAGGGAGAGTATAATGACCTCTCCCAGGTTCTCCGCTAATACCTCATAATTGGATTAATGAATTTCCGCCAGAAATGTCCGCGGATCGTTTTTTTAATCCAATAATTTGATATGCAATCACACTAGTTGTCTTGAGAAATCAGAATTCTCCTTCGGTCAAGAATTTAATTCGGTTGGATATAGATATAGATTCACGAAATGAAATTTTAATTCTTGGGGTTAACTTGAGGGCAGGCAGCTGGAGCTGAGGTGACAACCATCTCGATGGTTTCGATAATTACCGGATTAGACTCCACCGATAAAAAAGTGCGGATAGTTCTAGTGGGAAGGGAGATATCGGTTCGGGACTCATTAAAAATTGAAGCTCCAGGGGTTTCTTCCATCAGAAATTCAGAATCTCATATCGACCATATGGTGTGGGGCGATTCTTGGAGCAGATGAAAACCTCTAGACAGACTCCTGAATTCGATAACTAATGAGGGGGAATTGAATTCGCAATGGAAGCACTGCTGTCTTAATATACGCTTGGCTTTTTGCATTATTCGTGCAGTCTCTACTGACAGCCGAAATTAGGGGAAGACCTACGTTTCAAGGTGTTATGATTTTTTAATGATGCTGGGTACAGCTCCCACCGATGATTGCGAAAATTCTTCGTTATAATTCCCGTCCATTGGTTCACGATTTTTCACGCCTTTTTTTCTCCTGCTTTCCCAGAAAAACTGCAAATTAATGGACTAACTGGATAAAAAAATTAATTTAAATATGGATACATGTTGATTTCACATATATCCATATTTCAATTTGATCCGTAGAAATTAATCAAGTCCTCAGTGGCCGAAATAATAATAATAATTTTCCATTTTGAATATCAAAATTCTTTCAAACTTCTGTGAATTTACAATGCCATAAAAATTTTCAGAAATTCACCAAAAATTCAACTGACATACCAAAATCGAAACAATTGTTAACATTTATAGATGCAAGCGAGAGTAGCACTGATTCCAAAATGTCCTGCCTCCAGCTTTGCCCAGATTATGAATTTTACGGATAACTCCGCAATAATTTCGCGTCGAGTATCCGAAAAGAGGGTTTGAGGGGTTGCATCTCGGGTTTAGAACGTTTAATAAACTCAATTACTTCATCGTCCAACATGGGTCGGGTTCCGTTGGTTGCTGTTAGGTAGCACCTGTACCTAGCCCTCCATACTCGTATCAAGTTACCTATCCGAGTAATTAGGTAGTAGTTACCGGTTCGTTGGAGAGGAAACTTGGGAGACGACAGAAGGGCTAAAAATGTAGCGTCGTTAACTTTTCTCCCGTAATGAGAAAAATGAGTAAATCTAGAAAACAGTAAATTCCCGGTGGATGAGAGAAAATTCTTCCGCATCCAATGTACTTCAGGTGCTCTGTGAATTCGCAGAATCATTTGTTCGTCAAATATAATCCAATTCTTTCTGCCAGAAATAATGTTCATCGAATGACGAGGAGAAAATGTAATTCGTTTCAATTAAAATTATGCAGATGATGACCCGTTGGATAATGGTTAAGAATAAACGTAACTCATTCAATTATCCAATGGCATCGTTTCTCCTCCACGAACGCACACCTATTCTCTCCTACACACGTCACAAATCTGTCTATATCGGAGGAATAAACCAACACTTTTTCCTCGCTCAGCGACAAAATCGAATCCATAAAAAATCCTTTCCACCTTTTTTTCTCACCTCTATTGCGCGACGTAAATTTAGTTCAATGCATTATTCATGGGACTCTAGTCCACGGTATGTATAGGTATATTAAAGTTTCAAATGGTAGAGAAACGCGAGAGCGTCGAATGAGGGCCAACTTTGAAAGGCTAGTTACCCAAAAACCTTGTAAAACGAGGAGTGAAACGTTTCGATGGGTGGGATACCAGCAGAGAGGAGGAGTTGATAAAAAGTGAGTGGGAGGGTAAGATAGAAAGCGCGAGGTTGGTTAGCAAACTTTTAAAAAATGCGAACGCATTTGCAATTTCCGACGTAAAGTGACTCTTTGAAGCACTGGAGGAGGTTTGAGGATAGCTTAAGTACGGGGGGCAAGAGGGAGGGTGGGTGGACCGAACAAATTTTCATCGCATACCGAATGTTCACTGTCTAATTGCATTTAAATCAGTGGACTGAATTTTTCATCGATGAACCAGAAGCACACGTGTGAGCTTCATACCATCAAAACTTCACATGTATATTATGCACCTGATGGAGATCCATCGGATGAGGGAGTCGTTTGTGCATCTTCTTTCATCCTCCCTGGGGAAATTGAAAAATTTGAAATTTTCAAAAAAATATCAGGGAGACATGAAAATCCATGAGGTATTCACTGAAATTGAAAAATTCGAAATTTTTGAAAAAGTATCAGGGGCACATGACAATCGAGGAGGTATTCGCTGAAATTTGAAAATTCGAAATTTCTAAAAAAAATCGAGCAGGTATTCACTGAAATTGAGAAATTCGAAATTTTTGAAAAAATATCGGGGAGACATGAAAATCCATGAGGTATTCACTGAAATTGAAAAATTCGAAATTTTTGAAAAAGTATCAGGGGCACATGAAAATCGAGGAGGTATTCACTGAAATTGAAAAATTCG
>NW_011887740.1:1292291-1403052 GCF_000806365.1 Fopius arisanus | reverse complement strand
ACATGACAATCGAGGAGGTATTCACTGAAATTGAAAAATTCGAAATTTTTGAAAAAGTATCAGGGGCACATGAAAATCGAGGAGGTATTCGCTGAAATTTGAAAATTCGAAATTTCCAAAAATATCGAGCAGGTATTCACTGAGATTGAGGAATTCGAAATTTTTGAAAAAATATCAGGGAGACATGAAAATCCATGAGGTATTCACTGAAATTGAAAAATTCGAAATTTTTGAAAAAGTATCAGGGACACTTGAAAATCGAGAAGGTATTCACTGAAATTGAAAAATTGTATGAGCTTCATACCATCAAAAGTTCACATGTACATTATGCACCTGATGGAGATCCATCGGATGATGGAGTCGTTGGTGCATCTTCTTTCATCCTCCCTCGTGAAATTCCGTTAAAATACTCCGCCATTCTTCCACCATCTTCTGATATTTGTAATGGAGTTTGGAAAAATTCCCCGTTTCCCAAGTACAGTTCATCATTCAGTGACACTTCTGAAAATTTTTCCTAGTTGAGCGTCGATTTATCATTCCTCCCTGCTCATTAAAATTGTCAAGTTAAACTAATTTAATAATTCTCCCATTTTTCCATTTTTATTCCAGAGTACTTGATGTCGGGAAGCCCTCGCTCTTACCCAGCCCGATCCCCCGGAGTTGCTGCAACACCAACTGTAACGAGGTAAGTTCTCACCCGATCTCCAGAGCAGATGCTCCTCTCGATTGCCATTTTTTTCTTCTATCCAAGTACGCGTTTCAGCTCAGAATAATAAAAAGGGTAGAAAGAACAACGTCAACAATAATAACAACGAGATCATAATTTCTCCGTTATTTCGAATTACGTCCTATCGTTCAATCCCCGTCCTGGATTTCTCCATAAATCCACGCTGGCTTTAAAACCTCGTAAAAATTCCCAACACGTGAACGTATATGTGAGTGAGGCTTAAAGGTCGAGCGATTTTTTTTTTATAAATCCCAGTGTGAAAACTCCGATTTTACCAATGTAAGCAAAATAGCGGTGACGGTGCGGATAGTGATGATGGGTGTCTCTCGATTTTGATCAACTTTTTTGAATGCATCCAAATTAGGAGTACGTTGAGTGATTAATTCAAATTATCTCAACATCCTTGTTCCATCTTCTTGAAAGAAACGTTGACAGCAGTCTCATTGGCTGAACCGAGGGCTACCAACACCACTATACCTGTATAAGCCAACGAACTTAACTGACAAACTTTAACCGCGATGCTCGTTTTATGTGCGACACTTTAAACCGAAAGGGTCTTACACTTATATTGGTTTACTCCGTTTTCTTCCCCAAGAAACCACCGCCTTTATCAAGTGTATATCCTCCCATTGCCAGTGTCTTCTCGACGCCGTAACTCCACAGTTTACCAACGAGCCTCTACCCCACAACTTTTAACTCATCTTTTCCCCGTCGATAAAGCAGATTGCGTGGTCACACGATAGTGGACGAAAAGAGGGGTAAAAAGGGGGAGACAATAAATGGGAAAAATGAGAGGATGAATTGGGCAGGCACGTACACTTGATACGCCCTGGGAATAGCCAGTCTTGCCAATACTCCAAGCGGTAATGGAAAATCGTTTGGAAACAAGAACGTGAAATATAAAAGATAAAAGCCATTGAGCAAAGAATCGTGGATAGTGACACTCTGGAAAATTCTCTACAGTTTGGAGAGAACGATGGAAAGTCGGTAGATTTGAAGAGTAGTGGGAGGTGGTAGCAAGAGGGCGTGAAGGGTTTGGGGGTTGAAACGTGAAAAAGTTTTTCAAGAGTCATACAAATCGATTGGTCGTGAAAGACGCTCAGGCATCGGGAAGAAGTGATAAGTATAAAAGAGAAGTTTGCGATAGAAGAGGTTTACACCTGACGCTTGGATTCCCCTACAATTCAAATGAGTTTGACTTTTGAGATATATATTTTTTTTTTCTCACTGGTGAGCCGACTTTCTCTCACGAAATCCATTTAGATGAGAATAAATCAGTCTTACAGCGTCATGAAACGCTTGGTTGATATGAATAAAAAAGTATGAGAATGAATGGGCGGTGAAATAAAAGGATTGGGATTGAATCAAGATGGAGGAACTTTTGGGTTTCGATTTGTCAAGGGTGAATCTGGGAAAGTGGGAGGAAGGGACGAGCATGTTGCCGGAAACATTGTGTCAGCTGGTGAGAAGGTACTCTGTTGCTGAGGCAACGGGGGATGAAGAACTGCAGAGCTCTGCAGGTTGTCTCTGCTGGACTGCGGTGATCGAAATCCCTGAGTCTTTGCTTCTCCCCTTTTATTTCCCCTTTGCCAGTTATTTTTAGCTTCGTGTATCCACATCGCTGGATTAGAAATTTTTCTCGTGGGGCTAGGAGTCGATGGGATAAGTTTACTCCACTTCGGGATCGCTTCCCGAAGAATAGGGTTGATGACAGATACGTAGATTTTTGGAGAAACATTTCTGTGGAAATTTTTCCTCAAATTGTTTAAAAATTTTCACCAGATTTTCATTTGAGTGGTACTTGAATAAGTTATGTTATGAAAAATTGATAATTGTATGGGGGAATCAATGAGAGGTATAAAATTTAATTCAATAATTCCGTGAATTGATAAAAACCAGAAAAATTCAGTGGAGTTCAGTACGGCAGGCCAGACAGAAAATATTGTGTGCAAATATGTGAAAATATCGGGCAATACTTCAAAGCTTTAAAACTGTGTACCAGGACAGGGAAAAATATATTTAATTAATACCAAAAATAATCGTCAGAAGTCAATATTGGTATTGCTTTGAATTTTATTCTACCAGTTCATCAGTTCTGCGTGCATCAAATGAAGTTGAATCGATGTTTCCTCTGAAGTACACACCTTCAACGATTTCCAATAACACTTGATATTGTAGACAAGTAAAAGATTTAAGTGTTAATTTGACACCGGGCAGCTGTGCCACTTTGAAGACATCCATTTATCGAATGCAACCAAATTCAATTAACAAAACTAGCCAAGACTGTCTATCCGGTGTTAATGCGCGATCTAGTTAAATATAACTCACTTTTCAAATTGAATTATTCGAAATGGATTCAATTTTGCTGACTAGATTTCCTCAATAATTCAACATCTCGACGTAGAGAGCAGAGTATTCGTAGCTTCGTCAGTCTCAACCGGTCTATTTTCGACTTCATTTCAATTTTAATTACTCATCCCTAAGCGGGAATATTGCTCTCAATAACAGGGCTTGTGGCATTAACTCGAAAATACGAAGCACGATAATCATGGAGTACAGGTTGAGGGGGATGTTTGGCTGGAGGGTTGCAAGCAGTATCACACTCGGTAACACGCCCACTCACTATCGAAATATACTACGTCGATGGAGTTAGTTTATGATAGACGGAGTGATAGCACCAAATGGATAACCAGACGCCCTAATTTTCGGCTATTTCACACGCACTTTTCAAGTGTATCTCAAATTACTATTTAACCATTTCATGACCGCACGCTATCAAGACGTTCAAATTTGTCATTATCACGACATTAAGTGAATTTCTGTTTACAATTCAGGATACAGTAGCCTCCCATTGTGGTGGGGTGCATGGGGCGGTAGGGGAAGTGGATTCGGAGAATTCGAATACATGGAACTACCCCCATCACCCGTTGCGGCTGTAAACTCAATTTTTTCATAGCGCATTCGAATACGAGAGAAATTTATATTTCGGCTTTAGCTTGTCCGGAATTCAATTCCTCACTGGACGAAACAGTGCATTGTTTACATCTTGTATTCCGGAGGTAGTAGAGTCGGAAAAACCGAACGATACGTGAAAATGGAAATTGAGGAGAGGTGCGACTACAACGGGATTTTACTGTATTTTTCTTATTGCCACGGAAGATGTAATCGGTAACTCAAAAAACCATAAAAATTTATTTTTTAAAGATTTTCAATGAAAGATCTGCAAATTTTCCTCGATTGGCCTACAATATCGGAAAATGAATCCTCAAATTAAATTATGACGAAGTGTTCTCTAGAATTTGAAGAATACCGGAATTTCTGGAATTAATAAAGTCTCTCCGCAAAAATACTGAAATCACCCCCTGAGGTTTTTCAACATCATCTTCTGATCTCGACTCGAATGCCCATATATCCTTAATCGAAAGAGATGAAAATTTGACAGATAAAACAAGTGAATTGCTGACAGTGGTCTTAGTATCTCTCCACTCATTCTTTATTTTCCCCATGTGCCAAAATCCTTTCCAGTGAATCTCGTCGACTCGGCTGATTCTGAGAGTCTCCAACGAAATTATCGACTGGACGGCCGTAAAATGGACAAAGGAGCTGATAGGGATGAGTGTCTCAGGAGGAGAATGAACGGGTTGAGAGTATCTCCATTGAGAAGTAACCCCATCTATCCAATGTCTATGTATATAGTGGGGGCATCGCCCCCTCCCCTCCACGATTCCATCAAAGAATTAAAATATTTTATTATTTTCTGTCATGTATGAAATTCTCTCATAAATAGTAGTAATGCAAGGGAAAACCGTGTGATTATATAAGTTAATAATTAATTGTTGTTTCAGACCTGCCACATTATTTCTTCAATTATTCATAAGCATGCAATTAATTTTATTCATTTTTATTCATTGTTTGTGGTGAACAACCTCTTGAGAAAGAAAATCAATGGACCCTTTGAATTTTAATATCGGTATAGCTGTCGCACTTTCTGCATTCAAAACGAAAGAATCGTCAGGGGATTCTCCGGCAATTGCCTTTCATCGATTTTTCAATTAGATACAGAAACCAATATAGGAAATAGAGGAAATTGGTAGCGTTTAAACTACCTCGTAGCCATTGGCTTCTTTCCCCTTTGTCTCTGGGTCTCTTTGCCATTTTCTTTTTATTGCAACTCCCTTCATGAAGAATATCGAACCTTAATTTCACTGGAAATCACGAATAGACCAGAACAAGTCGTTGCGTGAGAAGTAAAAATAAAGGCTCGTTGCAAGCAATAGGGTAAGGTGATGTTGGCAATTAAAATAAAAAGAGTGAATGATGGCGTACGTACGCAGTCAAGTTGAAATAATAAAAAAGTAGAGTCTATCACTGATTGTGGGGAACTGAATGCCATCCACGTGGGCCTCTGGAGGCCTGCACGTGGTCTCGTCGAATTGTTCTCGGGGTTTAAAGAATTATGGCCGATGAAAACACACGTCAGAAGTTATGGAGATGGGTGAATTTTCGGGATAACACGATTTACGATTTTCTCTTACGCATCACCGAATTGCCCTGATGAATTCGATAAAAGGGAACTTTCATCTTTCTTATTGGGAGCATCTTTTTATTGTTATACGTTTCAGTGATTACTCTGCTTTATGGGGTGACTGGAGAAATTTGTTTAATTTTGGAATTTTCATATTTTCCCATTTGATGAGCTCATTCCCAACGGGCAAATACTTGAAAACCTGATTTTATGTGGGGAGACCGATAAAAACACACATTCCCCGGAGACTAATTCTTTAAAGAACTTCCAGTGCTAGGGAAAACACCACAAAGTACCAGCTAGGGATAAATTCCACTCTCGTCACTGAATACCACGCCATTTTTTCTCGTACTGATATGAAATATTCACAAAAAATTTATCCGAAAATACGAAAATTTGACTCTTTTAAAAATTTTCATCTCCACATCAGATTAGATTTCTCTGAATATTGAAGACGTTGAAATGTTCAAGTGATTCAGACCACAAGGCTCGAATCACCTCAGTGTTTAATGATACGATAATTGAAAGGGTCCTAACAATCCTCTCATCTTACCAATAATTGAGACTCGCTCGTTTAACCAAAATATTCTCTACGCTGTGGATAATAGATACCGTAATTCTTCCACGGAATATCGTGAAATACATTCGCCGAATTGGTAGGAACTCTTGAGGCTTGAGGGGTTACCGCAGTTCGTCTGGCTTAGCGTGTAATAATAGTACGGGTGCAACATCTTGTAAGACGAAACGGATCATAGTACTCCCACAGTAATAACGGTCATTCATCTGGATTTGTGCATTACATTTCGGATGGTTAATTTCTCAGCGGCGGACTAGGGCTCGTCATCCATTTCCTGTTCCTATTCACCTGTTCAATCGTTACGTACGTTTTATCTACTTGAATAAAATTGAAATATAAAATTGTACAAAAGATTCCACACGGACACTTGATCTAAAGGAAAATGTCACCGCAGCAATTTCGCATCTTACCGCGAAAATAAAAAATCATTCCAATGACTTCTTCCACTATTCAAACCCTGTAGCGATGTCAAGTCGTTCTTTAATGAGGTTGTCCCATTATGACACATTAAAAAGTATGTTGCATCTTCTGGAGATGACATTTCGAGCGAAAACCAATTATGAGGCTTATGTAAATAATAAAAGGCCTATGAATTATCCTGTTGAACAATTATACTGATAATTTTACAAGGTTTTCATATAATAATTACTTTAAATGATTATTCATCCATATGGAACCAATTTGAACAAATGTCTCATTTTCCTCCCACATTTTAATAACAATTATTATTATTTTAACTAATTATATTATTATTCAATTTGAAGGAACGTCCCATTTTCCCGGGAAAATTTGCAATTTGAGCTGTCATGAGACTTCATATCCACTCAACCCCCATTTATTTCACAACATTGAATTTGAGTGTCGGGTGTAATGCATGATCCCAGAGTGATTCCACAGTGAGTGAATATTAATCCCATCGCAATAAAATGAAAATTCATCCAGTACCTTTTTCTCCATGCGATAATCTCATCAATTATTGAAACATCTCCTGGCCAGCAAACAGCATTAGTCCGTTGGACATTTCCATTATCAATTTATTGAATTTATGGATTATAACTCGGGGATTAGCATTTTACGCAGTGATCCAGCAAAAATGGAGCAATTCCTTAATTAGATAGGGTGATCTTGCGCTGAGCCAGGCGCCGTGGCAATTCACATTTGATTTACAATTCACCTGTTTTATCAAGATGCAATTATGCACCCCTCCATTCATAGCACGAAGGGGAGAATCCGTTAGGCGGATTATGCATAGGCTCCATAGGCTCATCGGCCCTGGACCAAAGGGAAGCCACACTGCTATATCGTTCTGCAGCTGCATCTATACCGACCTATGGCTTTGGCTCCCCCTTTCTCTATTCTATATATGACCCCCTTCAATCTCGCTAAACCGTATCGATCGATTGCCTGCGGAGAATATCTCTTTTTCTGGATCATGAATGCAATAATTGAGAGCTGGGAGACAGTGATAGAGACCTGTCATTTTTTCAACATTCTTTCACGATGGATTTTCCATTTTTGAGTTTTCCATTTTCCTTCTGCAAATAGATTCAAGTGATTTCGTATATTTTTTTTCAGGAAATTGAAAATTACTCCGTGCCGAGGTTCTCCTATGGGTTTTTTTTTTCTGTGTCTTCACAATGAGGCTCTTTCCTCCTACAACTTGTGGTGAAGTAGACGTGAATGGTTTTTCATTTTTTTAACACGTTCTTTAGGTGCTGAAAGCATAACACATAGACGATTCACAAAATTAATTTTTAGATAATCCAATATTTTGAGTGGCGACAAATAAATGGGTAAATGTAACAATAGCAATGACAATTTTCAAATTGAATTTGTTGAATTCCCCATCCAATTAAACCACCATAGAAATGAGAATCACGGATATCTTTTAATTTTCATCCTTGCTTTTGATGTTTATGATGGTAATCCCACGAGTGGAGTATTTTCGTTTTAATTCCGATGTGAGTTCACACTCGAGTGAGATTTAACATTAGAGTCAGGGGACAGTTTCGACATAGCCACGTAATTAAACTTACCGAGTGATTTTCAGAATGAAAAATTGCATAATACCTGAAGTATCCCCTTTTCCTCAAAGTTTCTAAACGTCTGAATGGACGGGGGAGGACCGAGGAAGATGAGAGAGGTTGAACAAAAGTTTTGATGCAGTTGACTCGGGCTTCAAAGTAAAATGCAAACGACGGTGAGTCGAAATGCAATTGAAAACTCGATATAATATTAGAAACTAGCCTCGGGGTAAGTAAGTTCGGCCAAACTTAAATGTCATGAAAAACAATATCATGCTTTATGTCAACGGTGGTCTCCCTGATCCTGGTACAGTGTTTCTAGCTGGTGCACGTACAGAATTCCAGTGGCATATATTTGTTGAATACCCCGGGTACCGGAGCTCCTCGATGAATCAATACTGTTTGCATAAATGTGAATTTTAATAGGAACAAAATCCCCGGTATTGTTTACTATTTTTTCTTTTTAATGAAATCATTGTTTCAACTTGGCTCACATTTCATCCAGCGAATCCTTTCCAATTATTGAAGAGAATAATGAACAATTGAATGCTGAAATGAAATATAATCTCTGGTGGAGAGTGCGCACGTATAATCAATACATCGTAGTTACAAATTCCGGGATAAATTTCGTCGATATCATTCTGTTAGCAGCTGTTTTTGTGTCGCAAACTCGCGCAATTTCGGATTTTTATCAACACCTTATCACTCACGAAAAGTTATTATTTTTCCAGTGAATACAATAAATCAGTGTTGAGAATTCTCAGGATTTTTATTTCATGAAATAATCCGAAGAAATCTCCAAAAGAGACTGACAGAGGCTCGAGACTGATCTGTTGCTGAGAGGATGGATCAGAACAATAATTGTTTCGTCGGGCCGTAGCTCCAGGAGAAGAGATTTGTTCTTAACCCCGGAGAAAATAATTTCTCTCCGTATTTTCCCCAAGCGGTCGCCCCTTTCCCCAGTATTATCTTACTACCATGACTGATCGATCTCCCAATTACTAAGATACAAACGGGAGAAAATAGAGAACTGATTGCGAATTGCCGAGAGGCTTGTTTGTAATAAACTCAAGATTCCAATTATTCCTGTGGAAAATAAAAACATCACCATAAAATTTTCTCGAAGAAATGAAATTCTGATGGAAGCTGCCATTGTAAACACCTGGATGCAACAAAACTACGGAGAATGAAGATGTAATACACTGAGAAAGTGTGAAGAAGTCACGTGCAAGTGCCCCGTGATGTCGTTGGTTGTTTTCAGGAGGTTGAGGAGAGTGGAATTTCATGCTGGTTCGTTGGTGGTGGACCAGGCGTAGGTCTGGTTGCCATGGTTGTACGATGCCCTAGATAACCTGCATCCAGGGGATGTTACTGACTCGATGAGTAAACACGTTGTAACCTAGCCTTATTCACGCCTCTTCCAGTGGGAGTCCACTATATCCTTTTTCATAATGTCTAGCAACTCGTCACTCATGTTTTGTTCCATCAACACTTCGCTTCATTGCACACCCAATCACGTACTATTCAAAGTGACACAGAACCCAATGAAATACATGAACCCATGGGGAGGATCAATTACGATAGGACAAGGGGAATACTCGATATATGTAAAAATGTAAATCAACCGGAATATCAACGTCAATAAAAGCAAGTGTTTACTTTAGTCTGTTTTATTTTTATGTTTCGTTCTCCATATTTTCAATTGGAATTACTACTATTCATCTATATTCACTTCTATTGCAGGGAAATAGTCGCCGGGCTTTGGAAGGAGTTTGAGTTTTAAATGCACCAGTGATGCTTTTATCAAATGTACTTTATTCGTTGTTCATTGTATATTATAATGAATTGACGAAAGAAATGTATATACTTCAATAATTGGGTGCTTTGACATGATTTTAGAATATTTTCAATCGCCAAAAACATAATTCTGTACAAAACTAAAGGTTTGTGTGGAATTCACGAGATTAATGGGAAACTCCATGAATAATTTAATCCATAGCCCTTGAGATTTCCATGTAATTGTGGCTGAAATTTAATCACTCAATCAACCAAAACAATAAGAAGAATTAATTCATGATTATTTGATCCCTTTGATACTTCATAATCGATCAATTTTCGCATTGAGTCATAACTTTTCTTATACATTTTTCTACAATAAAAATTGAGAACTTATTCCGTCGCCATTGATTTCTTTTTCAATTTATAAATTATGAGTTATTTCCCCGGCGTTTTTTTTTTATTTTCATTTCATTGTATTCGAACACTTGTGGGTCTTTGGAATGAATGCAAATGTTGGTACATTTATTGCTGAATGGAAAGTACAGGAATGAATGTAAAAATTGAGAAGACTAAAAGAGGGGTAACCGTCGATACAATCTTATTACCTTCTTCGAGACCTGGTTGAATGGATCGCGTCCTGGCGCCGAGACAAGATGAGATAAAATAAAGTTATAACAATAATGATAAAAAAAATAAGAGAGAATACTCGAGGGGGCCATATCGTCTGTTCCATTTAAACTAAAAGTATTTGTTATTGGATTATTGAGGGATTCTAATGCACTTTGGAGCTTTTTCACAGCACAAAGGCGATAGTCTTGTTATTTCACAAAATTTTTAGGATCAAATGCAATTACAGGAGTCAGATAAATTCAAACAGCCCCGTGAATTATACCTCTCTGATTTTTTTCCCGTCTAGTAACTCAACGAAATTGCATTTTCGTAACAATTTTATTTTTCACATCCGCAAACGTTCAGGTAGTGAAAAAATTTGATTTGTACCTTTCTATCGACTGTAAAGTGCATTTATTATAGAAGCACCAGAGGCAGAAAAATGATGAAGAAAATGCACTAACTCAGGAGGTAGGAAATTCGCAACCGGTGGGCGAAGAAAAAATAATAATAAAATCCTATTTATGAACACGGACTTGCCATCAGTCGTTACGCAGCGAGCATTTTTAAGTCTCTCCCTTTCATCTGCAATTCTCTCGTCAAAAGAAAAAGTCCTTAAATATTCTCATCAGGACGGCCATTGAGCAGCCCGGAAAGACTGAAAAATAAAAATAACATATCAACTGAATTTGAATTGTATGAGATTATTGCTAGGCTATTAAAAAATTATTCTTACATGTTATAACATCAAGAATTCAGTTGCCATTGTTTCTGAATATCAACTAAATTCCCATCAATGGGAGGAAGGGAGCAACAACCCGCAGGCATCCGTCAAATTTATGTATTCAACTTTCTGAGGGTGATAATGTTCCACAAAATAGGAGAGGAAAAAATATATATGAACCATGATGACGTCGTTATCGGAGCCGCCACGTGTGGGCTATCGCCGTCATGATCGTCTTCTTCGTACCCTATCCCTGAAGAGGGTGGCTATGTTAACGATGGTCCCTCCGTCAATACGCCTGACCTGAATTTCGAGATCCTCAAATATTTTTTCTACCGAATGCGTCCGTTTTTTCAGCTGAATGCGTTCATCAACGCCAATGACATGGCATTCTGTCATCATTACGGTATTGATGACATTGATTTTCCAATGAATACTTGAGTTTTCAAAAGATTCAAAATTCATGGAAATTACTGATTGAAAATTCAGAGTTATCCATATATCCTCCGTAGAATATTCTAAGGTGTTTTTATTTCAGGAATAATTTCTTAACAATATAATCTTACAGATGATTAATCTGTCAATGAAAAATTCTACAAAACATCATGTAATTTCGCCGATCTTGAAAAAATTAAAAAATTGCGAGAATCATTCGTTCAAAAATCGCAATCCCAATTCAAGAAAATTTACCTATTTAATTTACTGCCTCGTTAGTTCGTGAACGCATCATCCAAACATTCATCTACCTGGAGCAATCATCCGACCCCTCAGTATAGTTGTTCATAAGCCACTATACATCGTGATTCTATTCAGTTTCACTCGATATATCTATATCGAGGGGTTTACCACGGGGGCTAGAATCCGGAGCGGTCAACCCGTCTATGAAGCTCGTTATACACGAGAAAGTGAGCACGAATGAGCCCCCCCTTGGCTTTCCCCATCGTACAACTGTGAACTAAAAAAAAAAATGGAAAGATTGAAAAGGTATACACGCAACGAGTGAAAAGGTGCACACAGCCAGCTGATTTCGACCCCTCTTCAGTGCGAAATCTGCACACGCCCCCTGTCCCCTGTCATCACACCACCGACCAATTTATATATCTCAAATTTCCCCTGGCTTTTCAATACATCAACATCAGAGCAATCGATAATACAGTTTCAACTTCATTGTGCTCCATCGCTATTACCGCACTTTTGTTGAACACCTCAATAGTTTTTCCATTCTCTTCGGTGAATCAAAAAAAAATTCAGGGGACTGGAGGGGAGAACGTTCGATTGAGATATCAACAGATATTGAGAACCGGATCATCATTAATGGGAATAATTCACGGTGGAAATTGGGGCGACGTAATTCCAGTTATTTATTATTATGTTAGTTTGAGTTATTAGAGTTATTTCTTTGAACATATATGATTGATTGGAACTTCACAAGTTGAAGCATTTTCATTATTTCTGTTGCACAAAATCCCTAATTCCTTGAGTTTCGAGAAATTGAAAAGTTTATGAGTTTTTCTTAAGGTGATATTAGTATACGTCACTCTATAGGTAGTCTTCAACTTTAGAGCTATCTCAATATGAGCTAACTCTCATCGTCCCCGAAATTTCCGGAATAGAATAGGATGTTCACCGCAGTGGCGGCGACATGCCTCAATTTCCGCATAACACAATCGTCTATAATCAACCTACACGGTTAAAAAATGTTGGCAGAAATTACCGCTACTCTCATGGGATTTTTTTAATCATATGACAATTCCTCTGGAATTTGAAGGAATTACATAGTTGAAAATAAAAAATTGAATGGAAAACGTCAATGAAAATTGCACAGAATTTCATTCAATAATATTACCCCCAAAATATTCCAAATGAAAGAATTATGATATAAATTATTTACTGCGCAGGAATGTAACCACACTGAAATCTTAATAACTTTTAACTATTAACAAATTCACTGTAATTATCTGAAACTCGCAAATTAAGACAGGGAATACGAAAAATAACGACTGAGATCATGAGCTTATCATAATCCTCAACACTTTAAAAATTATCAAATATTTCTGGAAAGTTTGTTTCATAGCAACGAGGGGATCAGTTTTACTCGAAAACTTTCAACATCACCGCGGGCGGAGATATTATCAGTGTGAAACGTGTCACGAGAGCCAAATACACTCCCATTGTTCGCAAATCAGGATTGACGGAATTATCACTAAACTAATCAGTCGAATACGCAATTCACCTATTTGAATTTTCGATTAAAAAAAAAAAATCTAAAATTCCCGATGCTTCCCAGAATCGGATTCAATATCATTCTCCTGAAAATTCCGAGTGAGTTGTCAGTAAAATTCCAATATTTTTCCACAAGTGTTGCGTCAAAAGCGGTAATAGTCATGTAAATTTCAGTACCGAAAGCAGTCCCTCAGTTCGCTCAGATTTTCCCCAAAAGACCAGAAGAAAACTGCTCACCCGGGTATGGATTTCCCGGGACAAATACCCGGTTGTTTAATAGCCGTGCGTGCGAACGAATCCGATCACGCCTAACAGCGAAATGAATCGAGACAAACATTGGGTGTGCACACAGAACGATCCACACAGAAATGGGAAGTTATCCGTTAATTGTCAGGGAAAAGCATTCCCTGTAACTGGTGAGAGAAGAGGTGTGACGTTGGGAGATATGCACCAGAGTGTATATACCACCAATTGTTTGAAATTCTGGGAGGATTAATTCAATCGCCAGTCTCTCATAACAATAACCTCCCGAATCCCCAGGAGAAATAGAATATGATTTAGAAATCACACCATAAGGCCCCTGGGGTGAAATACGAGGTTGAGTATGTGCTTGAGGGACAGAAATGATTGGACTTCTGCGTGTGCTGTCGCCTCTTTCAATTTCCAATTGGCCCCAAAACACTCGAACGCATTCAAACGCGCACTCTCTCAGAGAATTATTTTGTTTGTGCGAAACAACTAGCTCATGTCAGCTCATGTTCCATATGCTCCTGTGAACACCTAACGGTACGTCTGCATCAACCTAACAGTCAACCTAACCCAAAGTCTACACCAGTGGCCCTTTGTTTTCATTTTGAATCGATGTCCGAGAAATGGTGGCTCCATTCTCCATGCACTTTCTGTTTTTTTTTTTCAAAGTACCGATCTGCCATTTCTCCTCTGACTCAGACACTCTCCACAATGTCCTACGCTTTTCCCCTTTTTTGATGCAACCCTCCCCTTTACAGTTTCATTCCCACTTATCTCACCCACATGTACCCTTTTTTCCATACTCCACCCACCAGTGCTCCTGTCGCGTGTCACTTTGCCAGCTTTTTTTTTTTTTCACCAACTCCCTGGAAATTTTTATCCCGTCGAGCACTCTTTGAAATCACTCTGCGATTTTTTTTCACTCTGCTGTGCCCCATTGCCAGGGGAAACACTCGCTTCGTGTAATGCAACTTCCTTCGCTTATTTTTTGCTGTCGGTTCTACCAGCTTGTGTCAATATTGTATTACCGCGGACCTCCGTTACACGTTATTACAATATTTTTCCTGACAGACTTCGGCGCTGTTGGCATTTTCACACATTTTTTTCTTTTCTTTTTTCAAATCGGCTAATGCCGGGGGGAGGTAATCGGAACAGATGTCATGGCGAGTGAAGGGGTTTCGAGATTCGTCACGCAAGTGGGAGTGAAAATCTACGCTGAAGGGATTCATTGTTTAATTCAGAAGGGTGAGTCGCCCTGTGATTGAAGCAATTGATGCGTTTAGTCCGGGAGAAATAATTGATTCTAATGCCAACCGGGAAAAACAATATCATGTAAATCAATAGATTAGATTTTAGATTGAAAGCAGGTGATAAACAAACTGCATCTATCAGCAGAATATTATCGCAGAAGTTCTTGTATTTTTTTTTTCAACAAAGTTATTTTTTAATCCCATTCTTCGAAGTATTACCTCCACCGAAATATGAATGAGAAAATAATCTGACAAGTACTGCAAGTACGTGGACAAAATAATTTGAGCAAATTTCTGAGGAAATGCTTTTGCTGGCCGGAAAAGTGGATACATTTTACGGGGTCAGGGCAAAATTCATAGAAATACCAGGAAATTTCTTCCTAATATGAAAAAAAAAATAACGGTGTTCCACAGTAATTGCATTTTCGGCGCTAACACGGTAATTTTTTCACCCACGATCGAATGAACCCACTTTACCACTGGCGCAATTTTTCAGAATTTTTTCCGTCCATTCCACAATTCGATTATTTTTCTGAATCTTTCCTATCCACTTTTTCAGAACAACCCCTCGTATTTCACGCTCAGAATTGTTGAGCTCCTAATTTGACACATTCTCACGCAATGAAGTTATAATATCATGAAGTTACCACTCCATAAATTGACGCTAATGATGCCTGCCCCTTGAATTAATAGCAAATTATCGACGAAATATAAAATTCTCTATGCGAGAAGAAATATTCAATAAAAATTTATGAATTTTCATTAATTTTTATGAGGCTGGTACGGTAATTGTACGTTCTATCCCGTAAAATTTCTCAATCGTTGGAGAAACATGACGGAACGAACTGTTGTCAACACAACGCTGAGTCATCGGACTGATGCGAGTAATTTTTACGATGACAGTTCGTACAATTTCTGTTCCAACTCACTTTTTATTGAACTCCACTTCATTCGGGGATTACCTATCGAAACGTAATTTTTACGTTCATTTCCCGATAATTTTAATCGGATTTTTCCCTCCATGTCTGACTGAGCACAAACACAAATTCTGTGATTTTAATTCCCCAAGAGGTGAATAACTATCCAATATAGCCGAAATTCCTTTTGTAATTCGGTACCCGGGTTGATGGTGAGTGAACATAAAAGGTGTGAGGGTATGAAATGGAGTAGCATGGGGTGAGGCCCTGAAACACGTGGAAACTGTGCGCGCGAGATGGCAAAGCACTAGGAATCACATTACCGATACTCGATCACTCCCGGGGTATCCCCTGGGCTAATCGAGTCAACCCCAGCTAACCCAATTTCAAAACAATGTCGTTTAGAAGCAGCAAGTGACTCGGTATCTGGTATGGGTTGGAGGAGGGGGTGGTGGGAGTGGGGTAAATGGTACACAGTGTGAAAAGGGCAAAGTGATGGTGGACGGTCTGGCGCGCGGTAGCCAATGTCGCCAGAAAAATTAGACGAGGCTTTTAGCTCTTGATTATATTAGCGACGTTTTCAAAGCGCGTTACACAAGCGAGCAATGTGTGTGGGCCCCTCCAGACCCCCCTCAACCCCCTCTCAACACCCCTCAACCCCCCTCAACACCCCTCAACCACCCTGTACACCTCCCCCTGTCATTTTCAGCGGTCCAAAAACCGAGAGAAGCTCTAGATGTGTAGGTGGGGTCACTCTGCAAACTGAAAACCCGAGGCCTGGCACTCAAGCGAGCTTTTCTCTACCCCCTCTGCCTTCTGTTCACTCTCTACCTGTCACACCATAGTGTGTTCAACGTCAAAGTGCCCAGCGGATCCATTGAAGTTTCATTCAAACAACCAAACTCAGTAAGACGTTGACGATCCACCGGGTTGAGATACTTGAGAACATTCTTTTTTACGTTCTTGAGGGTTTAATTGCGAGGGGCCTGTTTATCCTCTGGTCTACCACGACCAGGCAACAAGACCACTCTTTGTTTTTGGTTTTTACGTACTTCAGGCTACATCTTGAGTGGAGGGGTCTGGAGGTGTGAACATTTTTAGAAATTTTTACCGCTCAGAGAAATATATTTTATTTTACGTCAATCCTCCGTTGGAAGTGATTCTTTTAATCTCTCAGTTGCCGGCTCAAATATCTGAATTATGGAGAACCTACGCTGTGGAATTTTCGTATTTAATGGGTTACTTTGAGAAAAGGGAGATTCAATTTTTTGTTTTTCAATTAAGCGACTTGAGTCAATCAATCCAACTACGAAATGTTCTGATTAACTGATTTCAGAGGAATTAATTCAAATGAGAAATTCAGTGATTTCTTTAAAATAAGTCTTTATGGAAATTGGCGTAAAAAATTGACAAAAAATTTTCAACTCTCTTCGTAATACCACTGGCAAATATTACGATCGTCATAGACAACATTATTCATTTAACATAAAAAAAAATGTTCACGTGGAATTGACCTAGATATATTCGTCATTCCTCACATGTTTGATTTAGACTTTTCCTCGCAATTTATGACTTGTGTTTGCATAGTAAATGGCAGATTTATCAACTTCTGACGTTGACAAATGCTTAACACAACAAAACCCTGTGTACTTCTCCGTCCATTCCGATTGTTTCATTCGGTGGTGATATAAAAAAATAAAAAAGTGTTCGAAACTATGCGGGATGTTGCGACGAACGAAACGTGATTTTCAAGCGACACAGCAATAGCCACTTGAGACCGGAAGAAAGAGGGTACGAACGTTGAAAATACATCGGTGAGTGCAAACCAGGGGCCCAGCGGGGAGTCCTGAAAAAGGTTCAGGGCCCAGGACACTCAATCCTACCACATGCCTTGCAGATGTACATGGGTATTTGGGAATGCAGTTTTTCGACTGGTGGTTAGGATATTTCGTGCCTAGAAATGTAGACACGCAATGTTCCACATCTGTATTGTATCAGTCACGGATTGCGGTTAGAATTTTAATATTCTTGAACAATAGAAAGAAGATAAACAATGTCATAATACATAAAACATTCAAATTCCCATTTTTGATGAGTAGAGAAATACAAACTCTGCGTTATAAAAATATCGTTATTCCATTTACAATTTATCACATATTTTGCAGTAGGCGCTCTATTTTTCCGGGAAGATTTCAGAATCACAACTGGGTAAAACAATCATTGTGATTGAACGAGCACTCAGAATAATTGCTCTCAATAAAGCACAATCACACAATCACCACATTTGATGCAATATGTTGAAACAACGTTTAGTGAATAACATTGAAATAATCATCAAAATCAATTCGATAAATCACTCCACCAATAGCTCATTGTATTAAGTGCATCCAGTGCGAGTTACTCAGCATCAATTTAACGATTGTAATTACATGATTATAGGCGATTGAGTAGCTCTCACGACGGTTGCAAAAAAAGTACTATCAAAACAATGAACTCTTTTCATTTTGTTATTAGCACCAATTAACCACTCGGTTATTGTGCCACATCAGGACCACTCGCAACCAAATGTCGCTGTAGAGAACAAAAATCCATCTGTCGTGTTTAATTTAAACTCTCATTTCCCATACCTCATTTTTGGCAAAATTTTTTTTTCGGGTCTGTGTGTATTAAAAATATGACAAGTCTGAATAATTGACGCAGACACTGTCGCCTCGGGGGGTAAAACTTGTAGTCCCTTACCCGTGTATTTCCATTAGAGTTTACTAATTTGATGCAAAACTCGACCCCTAATCCCTTACATCGAACAATCAAACTGCAATTAGGCAAAAGCAGGATGAAACTAATCTCTAATGGGAAACACAGAAGAAACACTCTAATTAAATTGCAACATTGATTTTAATATTCACAAATTTAATTATCCACAAAGTGTTATTGCCGATTGAAAGTTCTCAGAATTACTCTTACTTCTTCTTTCTTGAGAAATAAATAGTTAAATTTTAAATTGGAGGAACTTACTTGACAGACTATTCTGAAATAAATTGGACTTGGGAAGAAGAATGTTATTCTCTTCAAGTGTCTTATCCGTTTCTAAGAATTTTAGCTTATGGAATGCTTGAAGAACAATTTCAGAATGGCCAATATAGGAGTCCCACATGAAAATGGATGCAGCTAAAAATAGGTCAATATACTGGAAACGTGCATTTTATATTGTTGTCGTGCAATCACAAAAACATATGCTTCGCTTTACAAAAGACCGAGACATTATGATACACATATGATATCCATGAGGTGAAAATACAAGCCGTCATTCATACAGTTATCCGCTTTGAAACTAGAAATCTCAATTATTTCCCAATTTCATGATTGAGTTGTTCTGAAACCAGTAACGTTATTCAAATTTTATAAAAACCCAAATAACACGGTGTCCTCATTTCCCCTGAAAAAAAAAAACAATACTTGTTCATTCCATTTTTCGTTAAACCTCTGCTGTCAAAAACCGAAAGCACTGAAAAAATCATCCATCCGTGGCGCATTTACAGCGGGACGAATAGTGTATTTAGCGAACATGGAAAAGAATCGAGGGGCTGAGTAAGTGCGTTGTGTACACCACGCAACCTTTTATCATCGTTTCCCTCCATACTATCCCACAGATTAGAGAACCGCGGAAAAGTGACGCTGGCCGTTAAATAACTTGCACTCACACCGCCTCACGTTTTCCTAAGTAACAGGGGACAAGAGCTGATAAAACTAAGCCAACCATTGCCAGCGATTTTCACGCGCAAGGTCTGCAAAATTGAAACTCGTGAATAAACAAAAAACAAGGATAAAGGGCGGATAAAGAGGGGGTGAAGGGTGGTTGAAGAATGGGCGAACAGCAGGAGGAAAGGGGAAAAGTAGAAGATAAAGAAAAACAAGCGGAAAGTGGATAAGGAGATGTTTTCTCGGACTATGAGCGAGTTCTGGTCTACTTGCCAGAAAGAGTTTTGGGTTCGTTCAGAGGAAGATCTAAAAAGAAATAGCGCTGAGGAAGAAGCAGAATGAGAGAGGTGTGTTTGAGACTATTTTCTCAGTGTAAACAGTTTTGCAAGGACAAACCTGAGAGACAATCTCTAACCGTAGCTTGACCGAGTTTTCCCCCGAGAAATGTTGGAGTTGTTTCAACCCTGTGAGTATCCTCGCAATGGCCAGCAACCGCAAATGAGTGTAAAAAGAAAGCGAGTCGGTACTGAAGGTGGATGAGGAGAAAAAAAAAAGGCAAGTAAGGAGAACGAGTACAACGACTCCATTCTCTTCTGGTTCACTCGAGTTACGGCATTTCTCATCGATCCCCTGTTTGCGTATGAATCCCAACCCCCTAATGGACGTCTCGCGTGTCACTCCGGTGTACCACTGGTATAAATCATTTTCAAGCCCTTCGCATTAGTACTGTATATATCTTGAGTAGATTTGTAACGAAACTACCCTCGATGTTTCTCCACCTGGTAACACTGTTACAAGCGCCAACCACACAATGGGATGCACATAAATGCATTGAAAATAAAGTTACTCAATGCATGGTATTTTTCGTCTTCGGTATGGTCTGAAGACATGCAAAGCGTTGGGTGAAAGGGTAGTTGAAAAAAATTGGATATAAATCATTTTTCAATGGGAGGGTGAATCGTTCCTCGGTTCGAACAAATTACCTCCGTCAGATAAGAATGATTGAAGGAATGAAGTTGGATGATAACTCGTGGAAATTGAAAATTTTGTTATCGCCTCGTGTACTCTACCCTCGTGGCAATTCCCCTTATTTTTATTAATAATTGTTAATGAATTTTCAGGATCGTGTGGTTTAATTTCATTTGGCGTTTCAATCGAATCTTGAAAGAGAATGGCGACTGGTTTTCTCGATTGAAAATACCCTAGTGAAAAATACAGGCGATAGTTACACAGGTTGTGTATTTAAATGATTATTTCTGGAGCATTCCGTACGATTTATTTCAGTAGCATCATCAGTTTCTTCTCGCCGTGTTATATTTTTTTATCTGACAGAGAAAAATAATAAAATACACTCGTGAATCTCGACAAGTGCGGGCTCTTGAGATCGGCTACTCCTACGCTTTTCAACGGACCGCACACAACTCTCAGCTTTGTTTTCTATTTATGAACTCCGGGTTGAGTACCAATCTGCCGGACTGTGAAAAACTACAGATGGTGTTGAGAAAAAAAAAAGATAACAAGCGAAAATATGAGGTTCTATAAGAGTTTAACGCTATTTGCTGGCGTAAATATTGACCAAGTCACTCATTATTCAGATGAAAATGTTCGGTACCAGTGAATATTTTATGATTGATGCCAATAGATAAAAGCCCAATCCCCTGCAAAATCTCTGTTGTATTATTTTCTGTTAATTAGTAATGGTCCGTTTTGCAATGGATTGTGCCTCTTGTTTTGTCATAATTACCAATTCCAGAGAGGATAATGGGAATATTGTGATTGAAAAATAACAAAAATTACGATATGAAATTGGAATTTACCGTCATTGTTTGGTCGTTTCGAGGGGAAAAAATGAATGAACGGGGAATTACAGGATGAATTCATGTACCAGATGAGTAAAATGGAATGGATGCGTACCCAGATCCCTGGTTATCCAGCCCAATTAGTGTTCATATTGATTAATGAAAAATATTCAATAGCATCATATGAAAATACTCATTTTGTTCACAGACTGCTCACATCAAGTACAAACAGCTCGTATTAATTTATGCCGATGAAATGCCGAAGTTCAATTGTCAATAGCAAAATTCAAAGTACCACCTGCTGTTTCTATGAATTTATCTCGGTAGCTGGGTTGAAATGAAATAACGAAATTACAGAGATGTCTCGTCACCAACAGACTCTGTAAATCCAAGTCTCTCTCTCTCTCTGCGGAGGTCACCCTCATACATTCGTTATTTTTTTACGTTCATCATCTCACTGCTACACTAGAAGCCATTGCCACATACATTTGTTGAGCTCGTGTCTCTCTCAGTACCCAACCACCCTGTAATCTAGAGAATCTATGATTCAACGCCACTCACGTGTCTCCAACATCTGCCTCTCTCATCTGTGACAGAGACATTCGCCGTGTAATGCGTCATCTCAAAGGAAGTCCCTCATTTCAAATAATATTTTCCTTGCTGATCACTCATCCATTCTGCAAAGTCCACATTCGCCATTTTATGAGGAAGCATCCTCTTCCTCCTGGAAAAGCAAAGTGCAATCAATGCTAACGACCTTTATTGGCCCGCGCGACATGATTATTAATATATTGCACCCGATGAGTGCAAATCAATGGAAAATTTATCGGAAATCAGTCTATTGATCGTGGAAATTACAGCGACTATGAAATTCCATCCGTTATCATGACGCATCCCTAAAAATTCAATAAACTTTTCCCTTTTGATCTCTCCGCGAAAAATGGTAAAAACAGAATGGTTAAAGATCCAATCATAAAAAACTACATTTCCTCCTTTACACCATCCGATCCATTTCAGTTTCACGCTTCCAAGGCTTCCATATGGATTATATATCCCCCACCCATCAGCCAGAAAAACCGAAAAGGCTCTCGACTATTTCCGGACCCGTGTCATTGTCTTTCCACGAAGGCCGGAAAGGACGGTATTTTCCCGGGGAAAGCTGAAACCATCTCTCGTTTGCCGAGATAAATTTTCCGTCGCATGTGATCAATTGGACACCAAACTCGAGCGCTTTATTTTTTTTCATTCTCTCGCCGCCTTCTCTCCTTTCATCCCTCGTTTCCGCCCACCCCATTTTTCTTTCATTACTGCACTACCTGCTGTGAGAATTGCAGCCTCATTACAAACATCACACATTTTCCCAGTGAGAAGGTGAACGAGTCATGACAGAAATCTCTCATCTTCACCCCTGTAAAAATCCAGGGAATGTCACTCAAAGACATAAACAACAGTCGAAAAATCCACAGAGAAACAGTTTGACGAGAAAATCTCATTCTTTCTTCCATCGTCTCTTTCAAGAACAGAGTAACGCCAAGTCTTCACTCACTCTTCTCCAAATTCACTCAACGTCGCTTCTCTGGCGATTGAGACAGTTGAACTGGGTCAGGGCTTTTATTTCTTATCTACCCTCACATTTTTTTTTCTCTCCTCACCACTTGTTTTCCAGGAGCATCAAGTTTCACCGGGCTGGATTTTTTAAAAGTCAGTCATATTTGGCATCATTTCTCAGGACTAGTCTCAATTCTGAGGAGAGGAAGATAAAAGCGGGAAATGAAGGCCGAGGGTCAAATATATATCCGCATTTGGTGGAGAAATGTAGGATAAGGTTAAGGGTGAGAAGTGAAGTTTTAAAAAATTCACTGCATACCCATCCTCTTGTCAGTGTCATCTAATTCAGGTTTATATGGATTAAACCATTTAATCCTCTGCTCTCGGCTTTTTTTTCTTACCCCCCGTCATTGAAAGATTTTCAAGTTAATAAATACCTCCCACTCAGAAGGTACTCCAGACATACATAAGACTCAATTCATGGGGTATAAATCTCAGCTTTGTTGGTACATCTAGTACATTCCGTTGAGAGTATAATGAAGCTATGAATGTCTCACATCACTGAATTCATTTCACTCCCTCCTCTGAACGCCCGGAATTTTCCATTGCGATTTCATACGAATAATGATAAATACGGATTTATTCATTGACAGCAGCATCACTAAGACTTGATAAATTTCTGAGAATTATTAATTCATAAGAGCGAAGTGGATTCCGTCGGTGAGGAACAGATGAGAAAGTAATATTCGCTTGAAATATCGAGGCGTGAGAAATGAGAGGAAGAGTCCAAGCGGAAATGGCCGTTAGACATAAGAGCGATCATAAGCCAGTGGAAACCTTAGCGACGACATTATTTTTATCACAACTCGTAAATCTCGGCGTGAAATGGCATGCATCGCATGTAGAGTGATTTAAACGTTATAATAAGTCATAAACTACAAGCCACTGTATGGTTGACATGAGGCAGTGGTCTGCACCCTTCTATGAACCGTTGACAACGATCAAGTGGGAACTGACGCTGGATTGATACTTCTGCATATATGATCCTAATAATTTGGCATCGTTTCATTTAGTTTTACTAGCGATGAGCCTGCGATGAGTCTGCGATGAGCCATCAAACACACCAGGCATCCGTGATGGTCCATGAATATTAGGAAGATTGATCTTGAAAGAGATTTAATACTTATAAAAACAAGATGTTGTATTTTTGATTTATTGATGAATTGATTGTCGGACATTCTGTTCTCCCCCACAATTGAAAATCGTCTAATGAACTTTCTGCCGAAATTGCTGGTATTTTTTTTTACCATGTTGTATGGTCTATTGAATTTTTTTTTAATGGCAAAATCGCAAGTGATTAGTGGATTTCCTCTAATGCGAAATTGATCGACACCACTCCACAGCGAAGACCCGAGAATAATTCAAAATCAAATTAATGATCAGCTCTCTATTCTCGATGGTTGAAAAATAAAACATTCGAGTGGATTAATCGAGGAAGGAATGAAAGGACCGGCGACTGGGGTTCAAGGGCATTTTGGGTGGAATAGCCTGTACCACGCCCCGGTGATTGCTCTCTCTCTCCCTCGCACCTCATCCCTCTGACTCTTCTACATTCTGTGATTCGGACCTCGTTGGCACCGAAATTGCTTCTCGAAGAGTCACCAGTCTAATCTGAGGACACAGCTAGTGCCGTTTTGCATGGCAAAGGGCCCACCTCCCTGCGATTGACGTGAAATTTCGTTGGAACAATGAAGCAACACCCACCAGGCACACACACACAGCTCACAGTCTTTCCCCGGTTGATAAAATATATCAGTGAAAGGAAGTTATAAATTTTTTTTCCAAGCTCGAGCCCCATGTAACATGGATTTTCGTCCACCATTGGAGGAGGCAACTTAATGATCTGTTAAAAGTTGATTACCGTTGTCAATAAGAGATATGATACAAAATATGGGACGTAATAGTGAGGGCTTTACGACGAATCCCGAGAATCATTTCCAGGGCAAGTGATTGGATTTTATACGAGCGTGGCGGTTACCATCTGACCCAAGAGTGTGTTATAAAGGGTAAAAAGAGATATTCAGTAGTTATGGCTAGCAAGAGGCGAGCTCCTAAGATGATCATTTACATTTTTATCCTTCCATTACTCTTTACGAGTGTCTCGGGGTCCAGTTGGTTTCCAATTCTCTGTCCAGTGGAAATCCATTCCCCCCTCATCTTCTTTTTACCATCAACATCAAGCCTCGGGACTTCTACCTCTGCACTCGATTCAACCCCTCCAAACCAATTTCAACTCTTTTTTCCTGCTTACCACTCTCGTCTCTCATGTCGCCAGAGGTTCATGGCAAAAACCAAGAAGAGATTTTCATCCTTGGCGCAAGCCGCAAAGGTGGTCAGACGAGTTTAATCTCACTCGGATTAATCATAAGCTTCCAATCTTTGCTCCCGCATCAACCAAGCTACCAGGAATGAAAGCGGACGTGGGCTATGGGTACGACAGAGGCAACGATGACTGAGGGGAAAATGTTGAGGCTTGGTGGTACGTTGGGAAGAAATGAGCAGGAGGTGGAGAAAACGAAATTCCATAACGGATGAAAGTAGAGAAAACTCGAGGGGTGGCTGCATAGCTTCAAGGGTCGAAGAAAGATGGCATGAGGTGGATGAGAGAGGGAGAGAGAGGGCCAATGGAAATGGGAGAAGAGCCACTACTTCCTGGGGAAGACCAAGAAGTACTTTCAACCACTTGCGTTCAATTACTAGTCTCGAGGTTATGGCGGGCTTCCTTGTGTGAAGGCCGTAGGAGTGGTCTCTAGCCCAAACACCCCACCATCATCCTCAATTCCTATCCTCCTTCGATCCTTCTGGAGACGATATACTTTTCCGTTTCTGCTAACTGTCGTCAACGGGACACTCCACTTATGCGCTATCATTCTCACTTTGGCATTGTACATCCAAGCACTTGCTGTGAAACTCACGGTCCCTCCACTTGGAGTAATTTCGGACAATAAGCTTTGTTCAAGTTTGTCTGGATGTACAAGGTATTCCTGGATGGTGTCTAAATGACCGTGGTCACGATGAAACTTATCCCAGTTGGGAATACCTGGCCATTGGATTTCCAGTTGGAGTGCTATTGATGATGTCCAAGTCAGAAACTCCCGGTTCTTACGGGCTACGAGTGGAAATTATGGGTCGATTAATCCCAGTAATTGTCCACCAGATTCACAATCTGGGATTAATTATCCCTGTTCTGATGCTGTAGACAAAAATAGTCATATCGGAATGGAATTGAATGCACATTCTCGTTTGGTCTGAAATGGTTACCACCGCTTAAGCGATTGAACCACCGAATCACGATAGGAAAGCACGAAAACCGTCTGGTTTGCCAATAACGCTGAGTGCATCGTGCCAGTCCACAAGCGACTCTACCTCCACTGTATTGTCACTAATATGATCCAATCATCGATTACTGTGGGTAATCGTTGGTGAAAATTATGAAGATACACGCTCGTGTACATCGATGCACCAGGCTGTAATGATGAAGGGTCCTGCGTCCTGATGGATCGCAGCTTGAGGATTTAGAGGTTTGCCGTGTTATTGATCTATTCAAATGTCCTAATTATACCATTAGCTCGTTTCATTTGTCACTGATTGAAAATATCGCCCTGTTGATACGTAAAATATTCAGATAAACTACAGCAAATTATCGTGAAACATATAAATAATCGATCATGCGTTACTAATCGTGGTAAAATTTATTACGATGGAAATCAGAGAATTAATTAGTTGTAACCATCATTTCATATTGTCCACTGCATATCCATCAATATTATGAAAAATTCATTGAATTGCCGACCTGTCATTGAAATCTCATTATCAGTGATAATTACTCAACTTTTTCACGTAAACTCTAAGAAATTTCAAATTTTTTCACGTGAAATATCAAAAGTAATTTTCCATTTGCGTATCAGAAAATATCATTCGCAGGGATAGCCTTCCATTTACCTCGACGATTACCGAAAACCTTATCGCCACGCTCTGAATACTTAATTACCTTCATTCCCAGGGAACTCCATCTGTAGATGTCTTTTCACCCGTTGATATGCGCCAAGTGGTTGAATTTAATTACACAAGATCTCAATGATTTTCACCGACACACGAGGAGTGAAAGGGTTTTCCCTGGTATTGTGCCTTGGCCAAACAACCCACCATTCGCCCCTCACTCATCGGCAGAACATTGAAATCCCCGGTTTCGAAAAACCACTTGAGATTTGTGCGTAGCCCATCGTCTAAGCTGAATGTGACGGGTTCTACTTTCCCCGTCATCTTCGTTTCCTTTTGTCGAAGTGTACTCTCTCTTACCCTCTCTTACCCTCTTCACGTCGCACCCCTCACCAACGAGCTGCACGCAGAATCTCCCCGGTCTCTTCTCTTTACAATGACTCCACGTTATCATAAATAAAGAGCGGCTAAATTAGATTTCCGAATCAAGATGGCGCCCGCATTGTCTCCGACCGAGGCTGAATTAATTGGATTTCAGAGCTAACTTTGCCAGAGCGCACACATTTCGTAGTTGTCGCGTGTTGTACCTTTTACCCCCTTATATTCCTTGGTTGTCATCATCTCCGGCAGATTTAAACTGTCTATAGAATTCCGTCCGAGATTATTCCCATTTCCACAATTACTCTTTTATTTTCATAATTTTCTCGCGGCGATAAAGCCTGTGGTAGTGTGTATGTGTCACTGGTGAATTTGGAGGTTGAGAAGGGTTGCGCAGTGGCTTATTAAGGACCTTCCACCCATCCAGATCAAATGGGAATATAACCAAACAACAGTTGATGAGCTGGGTACAGAGTACAAGCGGATAAGCCAGTCGAAAAGCCACCACGATGCTTATCAAGGGTACGGGCCCTTGAGTCTAGAATTGGTTGGCATCAGCATACAGTTATATTTAACCAAAGGAGATGTCCTGTGGCTCGGCGAATTACTCCGACCAACTACAAACAACCAATTTCAGTTGAAAACGCTGATGCCAATGATTATGGTACTTGATGACATGGGTACACTAACATTTTCAATATCTGGACATTATAATTAATCAATAGTTGCTTCAGTTTCTTGAGGGGACGTATCGAGGGTGGGTTTAGAGATCGGGCTGAAGGGGTTACGCCTCATTACTCACATACCGAACTAACAACGGCCTCCTGTGGGGGAGAGGCAATATGAAGGACAGCGGTGGTTGTGATGTACACATGGAGGAGTGAGATGGTAGAAAGCGATACTGGGGGCCGAAGGGTGGAGGAAAGGAAAGATGAGGAGCAAAAGATCAAACCACGAGAAGAGATGATGGTGTATGGTCGGGGTCCCGCATGTACCACATTGCTACAATATAGACGGCAAAGGGAGTGACGTGAGCGTGGCAACACGATGGTGAGGGGTGAAAGGGGATGAAAGGGGGTGAAAGGGGGAATTGGGGTGAGGTAACTCAAGAGGAGGATGGTATGCTGAGTGCTTCAGAGTGGCTCTGCTCTTGGCCCGTTTCGCTCTCTAGGTTGTGCCGCTTTCGTGGTATTAAGATTAGCACAAAGCACACCACTACCAATGTCTGAGCTCCACCACTATCGTCCATTTCTCGTGGTACTATGGCATCTTGGTGTACCCGTATATTACTGCAATTGCTACTGGGCTTGGTCGGCTCACTCATACCGCCTCAACATTCTCCTGACTCTCGTCTCTCGTCTACATGACTCAACGCCGAGTTGATACCAACGCGAGGCATTTGGTTATCAGGCAGAGCTAAAGAACTCGCTGGTGAGTCTCATCTTCCTGGATTTTCGTAATTTGCGGTGTTTCAAGGAGAATTCTGTTTGAGGTGGGTGAACCTGTCGGTTAATTCCGACTGGCTCTCAATGAGTTATCGATCCCGATAGGAAAATTGAGGAGGGGGAGGGTGTAATCAAACTGGCGGTGGTAAAAAGAGGAGCAGACCTGGAAGGAAAAATAAAAGTGAAATACGGTGGACAGAGAGAGGAGAGATGATGGAGAACAATGTTGTCTAGACACCCTGGCGCTCAGTCAGTAACCGGATATGCATGGTATCGGGTTCGTAGTCACCAGATCCTGAAAATTTTGTTCAATTCTCTGCCCCGCGTGAAACGGACAATTACTTCTACGAGTTGTGGTCCAATGGGGGGAAATGGCAATTCTTCGTTACTCATTCACCCCCTGTCCTCTCCTTACGTCACAGCACACGCACTTGGAACTAGCGTGGGGGATTTTCTCAATTCACCCAGCGATCTTTTAAACCTGCTTAGCAGAACGTGAAAAAAAAGGTGGATGAGATCAGGAGTGAGGCATTGAATTCGTCCTAATCCCCAGTGGAGAGACCACTAGAGAAGCTTTCGGGGCTGTTCACTGGTGAAATCATCACCTCCTCGGGCAATCCGCACTCACGTTTTTTTTTTTACTTCTCCGTTAATCCTCAATGTGCTGTAATTTTCGCTAGCAAGAAACCAAAGGGCTTATGCTGTCGCTGGGAGGGAAGACTGAGAAGGGTTGCTTTTCTATATCAATTCATCACATTCACCAATTCACTGAGAATAGATGAGAAATCCATGTGGGGGCTGGAGAAGGGATCTTGAGCTTGATGAGCTCCTGTAGCTGCACCCACAGCTGATATTACTGCCGAAGCCTTTTGTTGAGGACCAAGGGAGCCTGTCCAAAAGAGTACATAATGCCAACGAGATTATACTATATTAACAAAAATTTCTTTTCTCCCGGTCAAAGTAATTCCTCAATTCTCAGGGCAATACGTAATATCGATTCAGTCAGGTTTACGATGACAAAATCTCATTGGGATTTAACGACTTACTTCTGTCATTGAAAAAGAACACAAAACCGCCCATCATCAATTTCCGTTTTTTGCGGTCCCTTTTTTTTCCAGAGAATTATGAATAAATGGTTTTGTGAAGCTGAGGGTGGAATAATAGTGGAGGCATGGGGAACACAATACTCGGAATAGAGTCGTGTCCATTCACCGTGAAATGACGGGCATGGTGCAGCTGCAGCTATGCAGCGCACGCCGAAAATCTCAATTTCCCCTCTGGAAAATGTTGCCCGCTATTTTCACAGTAAATTATTCCCTCGTGCATAACAGTAAGGGAGAATTTTATACGGATTAATACCGATCATATTCTGCGTGCTTTGTCGCTGTAATGCAGTTTCTAACGTTGGTATTTCCTTTTGTGTTGCAGGTATGATGAACTCTGAAATAAAGGGAAAAGCATAAGGTGGAGAAAGCTAAATTAATTTTACCGTCACATGGAAGGTCTCGTTCTACCGGAAGGTTAAACAAGTCGCATACTAACCCTTCCGATACACTGGTATTCTATCAAGTTCTAATTAAGTTGGCTCATTCTCTCGATGAGATTATCTCCCGGGCGATGCCCAGCATCCGAGGTTCAGGGAACACGAGAAGGTCCCCACCTCCTTTTTCCAATGAATCCCATCCAAAGACACTCGACTGTGGAAATCCCAGATCCAAGTGTCACAGTCCTGCCAACCCTTAATAACACAATGGCGTGGTAATTGATCTATTCTGCAAGAACAATTGACCAAGTCCACATTGATATCCAATTAAATCAGTATTAATATCGCCAACTGAAATTTCATTAATAAAGTAGCACAAAGTTTGTAACCCAACGACAAATATTGAATGAGTGGGAAATTTCGTGTACAATCGGTGAACCGCCGAATCGGTGAACTCGTACTCCGTACGTATTCCGAAGTTTCCACTCACTCCGAAAGCTTTTCCAAGTTCAAATTCCCATCCGGCAGTACCACGGAAAAGAGAAGTGGGTGGGTGTCAATGTATAAGTGTGAAAATACGCACACCCGAGGGTGGAAATAGATCCATATGGATCCCTGACTGCACGTAAAATCGAGTTCCTTCCGTAAAATACGCGTAAAAGATTCAGTCGAGTGTACCACCGCCCTTGCATTACCTTCTGTTATCTGGGGGACGCCCTTTGATCGAGAGCCCCTCGATACCTTTTCACCCCCGCGTCACCCCGCGGTGCTCTTTCAATCTCTGACAACTCCTGCAAGTAGACAAATTCCCGAAACAAGTGTACGCCCTCTGTGTATACACCCCACTTCTGCAAAAATTTCATAGGGGGAAAATCATGTCTCCCGTTATACAACGTCACGAACAGATTGAGGGAATTTACGTCATACCAAAGATGTCAGAAAAGACGGGATGAGACAGCAGAGACCGAGATAAGTCTGCGAAAGGAGAACAGCCCCGAATTGTCCCGACCACCGCACTATCCCCTGAAGGTCCTCAACCGAAGAAAAAAAAAAGTAATGGTTGAGAAGAGAACTCTCTAGGCAAGGTAAATACACCATGAAAGATCCTCTTAAATCCCCAGCTACGCGTGTCCCTCCAACTTGAGTATTTTTATTATATCTCGAAATACGGCCGAATCGCTCATGATTCTCTGTATTTCCATAATCTTCCGGGGATTTATCGTCGACCCCGCGTCGGACCAGATTCGTTTTGTCCAGCTATAATAATAGATTTTTCCCGGATTCTATCTCTCTCGAAAATCGGCGCAGTCCCCGTACGGTACTTGAGACGACATAGCCGTCAATCATGCTGTAGATTTGAAGGAGAGGATAGAAGAGAGACATCAAGGAAGACGTTTAGTTGAAAGAGAAGGGGAGATGAGCCCACCCAAATTCAAACAAACCAGTCCTTGGTTATAACGCCGGACACCCCCCGGTTATAATTGAGAATAAATAGTAACATTAAGCCGGTCCTTCTCCTCCCGGAGTTTACTCACCAACGCTCCGCTGAGCTGATGCAGATGTACTCGAGGATGTTCCACTTCACTCGCTTGTACAAATAAATTTAAAATGTTTATACGCCATTATCTCTGGGTCGCTATTTTTCTGTCCACTCCTCTGACGTGTCGCGGCAGCTTCTGGGTGTTCCCTTGTAAAAACGTAAAAGCCGAGGGTTTGTCAGGCGATAATGGGCGAAACGGACGAGAGGCATTATCATTATAATATCACAATCCGTATAATTCACCTCATCGTTGTCGTCATGTTGTATGCGTTCACTTAACAGGCTTTCAGCCGTGTCACGTCGTACGCACCAGGCTAGAAAACCCAGTTTATTCCACAAACTGACGGTCTCAACGGACCCCGTCAAAGCCTGCCATCCGGTTGGGCTTTGCTTTGGCACGTTTGTCCGACACGTTTGTTCACCAACATCCAGTGCAACTGTATTTTAGCCTTATAATACCGCACTTCATGCATTTTCCCCGAATAAACACCGGTTGTATGGAATGGGTGGTGCAGTAGAACAAAAGATATTCAGAAAACAGTGAAAATGAGGTGAAATAACTCGAGGGAGAACTGGTAGAAACACGTGGCTGTGACAGGGCCAGATACTCTTATCCCATTGTGTCGACATTTTGGAACCCCTTTTTCCGTTTACACTTGAACGCCTGCCGGGGGCGATGGCAGGCAATCCAAATACGTGCCTCAGTTTCTGTATCGAGCCAGTGTGATCGCTCATGGGAATCAAGATTCGGTTGTTGAAAGGCTACCAGAAAATGAGAGGGGGAATAGGTAGACAGTGATCGATATGGTCTTCATTTATGCGATGGGTGCGATCGTATTAGCTGTTGTAATGAGTACAGTTACAGATTCCATCGGACATTCGAATAATTCAAATTTTCCCAGACTGGCCACTGATCGAATGCTTGGTATCCACATGGATGGGATTGGGTGATGCTTATCTCAGCTTCGAATCGCATTCTACTGTCTGCATTGTTGTGCCCCTCGGACCATCATCAAATCCATTCAGCCTCGGGACTCTTCTCTCTCCCTCTCACTCTTTTCCTTCACTCATTCGTTTCACCAGTACATGGAACACCACTTGGTTTTCTCAACTTGTCTTTTCTTTTCCCTTCGGAGAGTCACGAAATCACGTTCTCCCAACTGGTAACTTTTGCTTTTCAAACTTGTTCAGTACTGTCCGTCTAGGTACATACGATGAACCAATGTGCAGGTAGAAAGGCCGGCCAGGGCCCCATCTGAAATGGCAATAACAAAACGAGAAGAGAGAATAAAAATACGAAGGGAAAATAGAGCGAATGGAGAAATTGCTGTGGATAAATCACGTCAGTGGTCGAAAGGAGACGATTTTACTTACACGAAAGTTAAACTTTTCATCAAACTCGATCATACCATCCAGCTGTCTGTACGTTGTTTCTCGGTCTAGTCGTTTTTTCTTTATAACAGCTGTCTGTCCTACATTTTGCCCGTGCAAAGCGCTTTCCGTGATCTAATTTCATCGCTCCGCTTCTATACCTACGATAAGTTTTCATGATGCTTTGAAAATTACTTTGCCCACATATTTTCTCATGCGTTTCTCATACCACAATGTAAAATAACCGAGTGAGTCATCCCCGTACATGTGTATACCATAAATATCATGGTTTTTTTTCCACTGTTGAAGTAAACAAGGTAGAAAAATAAGACGATGAAGTATGCAGAAGTGTTCCCGACCTCCATTCCACATTTCCGTATTTCAAATTTATCTCACGTAAGATGAGGGAGTAAATTAAGAAGGGTTGGTCCCTCTTTGAATTATCAATCTAGCAGGGCAGTCGTCTCTTCAGCACGACTGCCCCGCAAATCGTTCAATAACTCTCCTTTCGGAATTGATCAAAGGGCCTAACCCTCCCTCATTATGATCATCCCTGCGAAATTCCAAAAAGCTAATGCGGAATGAAAAAAAAAAATATCGAGCCAATGAAAAAAGCCGAGCGTACTCGCCCCATTCGCTGGATCAAATGACCACTTGTATTGCAATATTGGAAAACTCGTATAGCACAAAGTTTTCAAGCCCTCGAGGTTGAAGCCTGCCGCTGAAGAGTACCCCTTGTGAGACGCCTTGAACCAGAGTATCCAGAAGTAAAATCTTAGCTACCATTCTCATGGTCCTTGGACACTTCCCTCCTTCCTTCCTGCACGTTCCAATGGCCTCCGGCATCCAAGCACCACGCGTTCCCATTCCAGTTGAGTGATCAAAGACTACCCCGTAGTGCCACAAGATTATATACCAGTGTTGGAAACTTGTTGCCAGTGCAGCCCTCTGTTTCAAATTCAACTCTAGAAGGCAATCCAAGTCGAATATTATATTCTACCCTGGCAGTTGGTTATCGTCGAGTTATATGAGACCATCTCAATTTCTCAGATTCGAACTAATTAATCGCCTGGTCTGTACCAAGAGGCACAAGCAATCAGACTCAACATCTATGTCACGTCAATTCTCACAAAATTTTCACTCATTCATACCCGAAATTTGGGGTATTCCCCGCTGCTCATCGTTTCATCCATCTTCACGCACACACTCAACATCTGACTCCTATTTTTCATGTCTCCAACTTCTCAAACCGAAAACTTCTCAGCAGAGTATAGCAGGCTAATACAAGTGAAAACTTTTCCCTGGCACTTTTGGAGTTTCCTCAAATACTGAGAAGTAATCACGCGGTGGGCACTATTATGTCAAGGGGGGTTGCTTCGGTTAAAGGCCACCCACTTTGCTGACTACATCCAACTCCCTTCCTCCGCCCTTCATCAGAATCTCTTCTCCTTTTACGAAGAACTAATAGAAACCTGATATATGCTGAACAACCACACCCAGACCCGTGCTCATTGTATTCCATCTTGATGCGATGGAAACCGTACGCCAGCCAACGATCACAGGGAAATTATTCCCAGGGCTTCGATATTATTTACTCCTCATTTCTAAGTCACCAGATGAATCAAGACACCTAGGTTGTAGCGCCCTGCGGTTTCCTCGGCAACGCAGAGTGTGATTTGATGACCGGAAAGAGAAATGTGAAATGCCAGAGGTAGTCATTCTGGAATCAACTGAAGCTACATCTTGCACAGATATTGATCTAGCCGATGGCTAGATTCTCCCGATACTGCTGATATCGCCTCTTGATCATCGTGTCTCTTTGCACAGCATTCGAAACAATCGATTCTCAATGATTCGACACAGTTTTCTATCTCATCTATCTCTGGCTGCCACCGACCTCGGTATATTGAGGTGGACGTGTAGAGATGTCAGTTGTGATTAAAATAAAACAAAATTTCCCGGTGTAATGCAACGCTGAAAGAGATCAAAATCAAGGGAAGGTGTGGGTGGTGGAGGGAGGGCAGCCGGAAAGAGGATGATAAGCTACTCCTGCCAGTTTTGCAATCCTTTTCCCCTCCTCCTCGAATGTCACCTAGTAGCATTTTGGCCTGACTTTGTGGTTCTCTCAACCAATCCTCTTTTATCAAGCCATTTGGTCCCTCAACTCATCCTCTGTTAAACTGTAGTCACTGGCTCCACTGGATAACGCCCGAGTGGTATTATATCGACCAAGTAGAGTGGTGGACAGCAGGAAGTGGCTGGTCTGTAATTAGCGTCTTCATTCGGCTGCTTTGACCACTGCCGGGGAATGCCGGATGACTTTTCCAAATGGTTCACTGAGTAACAGGATGTGAGCCCGTACAAGTACAGAGCAAGAGTCATGAGAGAATGGAAATGGAAGATGGCTGAATGGAGGGAATGAAAAGCAAGGGTCCAACAGGTATCTAACATAGCCGACAATGTACCAACCACTGTCGCTCCAATCAAAAAGAAGAGTTCTTTGCTACGCGGAGATCATAGCTGTATGTTTGCCGCCCTTTCCTCGCACACGCCAACTTCTCATTGAGGATAGTACGCTAGTCAATTCCTCTTCTCCTTTGGCCGTGGCTTTTGTCGGTACAAACTGGGTCAAAGGATCTCTCTGTGTCTTTCCGGTGGTGATGTTTCCTCGATAGCACTGATAGAGACACGCAAGGACGAAAGGAAATCCATGAGTTCCTCCGCAAGCTACTGTTCGTCCGGATGTTTGACATGACTTTGCCTGTCATTGAGACGATGTGACTCCAGGCACAAGTTCATTAGCCGAAGAGGGGAGTTCCATCAAGCTATTAGGAAGGGATCGTTTCAAGTTCAACTTACTTGGAGACAACTCATTCAGAAGGGTATGTATCTGTTCCATTGGTGTTTGCTGATCCACGTGCATGTCTGCCAAGTTTGGTATATTTCCTTTTAGATTTTGATGGCTTGTGCGGTGTCGATGAATACTGCAAAAGCCTTGACAGTCGAGAGGTAAGGGGTAGAGGTAGAGAAGGGGGACGAGAGTTCTCGGAGTCAAGTGTTACACTGTAATGTCTTCTATTCCAACCACACCGCCTGCGGTACATCTGGTGTGCTGACTCTGGCTTCACCCTACATTTCTCGTATTTCCCATATATAGTTTTTGGGGGATCTTCCCTTCTTTTGGTGTACACTCTCTTTTGCTGTATTCGTCGTTTGGTGTGTTGTGGTCTCTCTCGATATTCTGGGCCTCGTGCGGTGGCTAAAACCCACGTTGTTCGATCCCCTCTTTCTTGCTCTCCTGTGGCAATTGCCGGGAAAGAGAACAGAGAGATGAGGAAACTGTGAAATCTGGTCGAATGTAATAAAATTGCATCGTAAATTTTCAAATTCACCGTGGTATATGCACAACTGAGGTGCCTGGGATATAAGTGCGATAGAAAGAGAGACGAATAAATTTAACACTTTCATGCGGAAATACGGTGGGGAATAAGAGTTTGTGGTTTATTCACGGGGGCACATAAGGGAAGGAAAACGACGTTCTAACTGCCAAAGAATTCAGGAGAACGTTTTTTTCTATTTCCGGTCGAGGGGAAAGCCGGATGAAGTGAGTTTATATTTTTCACGTCGAATTTCAGGGGTGGAGAAGGGAAATTTCGTGGTTGCAGAATTACATCAATTTCTCGAGAGAATTAAACAGTCATCATTGGAGTTTCAATTCACTCTACTTCAGGGAAAAATACAATGTTTAAATCTCTAATTATATTTCGAAATTATTTAATAGTTCCATAATATTTTTTTCGGAAGCGATAGTGAACCCCATTTTGGCGGAAAAAATATGAAGGTATTGTGAATTACGATAAATTTGCAATTATTTAATAATAATTGCAAAGAACATGAGCCCCTATTTTTTTAATGTACCTCGTTAAAAATCTCCCACCTCGCCCATATATTTGATCAAAAATTATTCAGCAGTATCACATAATATTTTCGATTTGAATTCCGACAAATGGACAATGAGAATCTTTTGATTCCATTCATTTCACTTTCCGGGAAAAGCGGATTTTTTTAATTGCGAGATTCCGTAAACTCATTCGACAGCTCGTTAAAAATTTCATCAGACACAATCACTGAAGCCTCTACTGCCGGAGAAAGACGAGAAAAAAAAAAATCTGCTAATGAGAGACATGGATTTTTCACTCAAACTCGAACGACTTTGGTGTGGGGGAGGAAATGTCAGTAGTATAATAGAAAATTTATCGACGCTTCGTGGTCGTTATTCCGTTTGATGATACCGTAGGATTAAGTTTTGTGGGACTCTGACAAATAAAGAATGCACGATCGTCCCCTGTTAATTGAAATGAGCAGTGAACAAATTGCTGAGTCGCCGATTGTGAAAAAGTTTTCTGAGATTGAAATAATCAGACGAGGTTTTGCCGGTTATCTGGTGCTCATCATGCCCAGTTGAGTAAGAGATGTAAGGAATGTCTGAGTTTGCATTTGAGTGCTGCCTATAACTCTCCTCCACTTTCATCGACAATCAGATGTTATCTGGCACCTTCTCCGGTGAGAGCTACCCTCATCGACATTGGACTGGGCCAGAATTAATGAAGCTATCGTTCCAATGTCTTCCCTTTCTCTCCAACCCGCCAGTCATACCTCTGCACATCTTCTTGCCGTTTCACCCCCAAATGTATACCATATCACTATTTACCATCGCATTTGACATGCCCCACCTCTTAATATATTACGAGAAAGTGCAAAAAAAGTTGTAATGATGTATAATAAAGATACACGAGGAAAAAATTCATAAAAATATTCAGGGGATGAGGGTAAAGCGGAAATTATTATTCACGCGGATGCGCCAGTGTTCAACCCCCGGTTCTATATATCCCTCTCCCCCGAGTGCAATGACCCGTAGAGAAAATAAATTAGTAGTACCAACATTGTGCAAATAATCCGCTAGTCAAAATGGCCCAGACAAATGACTTTGAAAAGAGGCCACACGGGAATTTTATATTTTTCTTCTAATTTCAGCCATTTTTCCAATATTCCACCTCTTTTTTTTTTCGTAAAAAAAAATCTTCACCTTCGGATTTTTCGACGTAACACCAATTTCAGAATATCCGAGAGAATTTCGTCGAGTTATTTCGCCGCTATTCGTTAAATTAATTAACGAGTTATGAAAACGTCGGCAATCAATGCAGGTCGATATGGGTCATGCCCGCATTGAAATCGTTATCGTGATTTTCAGGCAGTCTTGCGTGAAAATAAAAACTTGAGGTGTGATTTAATTAATGGCACAACGGCGATACAAGATACGATTGTAATCTACCCGCTAGGCGTTTTGTCCGCTACTCAGTTTCACATAACACCTGGGGGTTCCATGATTTCCCACTTAATGGGTGACACGTGCCCAACTTGACACCCAACGACTCGTTTTCCATGCTCTTTTTTTTTCATCACTCACTTTCGTATCTCGTCATCGCTCCTCCAGCCACGTCCCGCAGTGTTCTAGTTTTAACACTTTTTTTTTTTCCCCCAAGCAATATTCACCCATCAACTGCAAGAGCAATGGTACACCACACTGCAGTAAAAATTTATTTAAAAACACGTCAACAGCATATCACTCAGTGAAACTGAAATTGAAAAAATAGTACCCTTAAAAACCAAACATCAAATTCAATTTTACCATTCGCCTAGAAAAATCATCAATTAATATCCCCGAAATCTATAAACAATATCGTGCGTGTCGCAGTGCAGTACCCACTGTTCCCATAAAGTCAGAGTAACATTAATTTCACGGGACATTTAGTGGCTCGTAAAAAAAACAACGAGCAAGGGAAAAAAAGAGGGCACAAATCCAGAGTGTGAGTAATTATTCGTTGCATTGGTCTCGCTTCGACGCCCCAGTGTCGTTCGCATCAGTCTTCAGACCATTCATTTTCCCCGCTCGATTTTCCCCGAAGAATTTTACATCCTCCCTCCCCCAGCCTTCACCACCCCCTCACGCAATCTGCACCCAAACCGAAAAATGACAAAAAGTGGGAAATATATTTGGAAATACTGAAACAGAAAGACCGCCCTTCGTATGTGCCCTCTAGTTTGTACAAGACGACAGAGAAAAAAGTTGAATAAAAAAGGATAGAAAAAAATGGCTTTGAGGGTGCAGAGCAAGGGGACGAAATCAAAGCAATGGGAGGAAAGAGGGTGCAGCGAAGGGTAACCAAACAGTTCACCGCAAACTCGAAACCTATATCAAGTACTTTAACGAAGAAAACAATAATTTCCACCACCACCCCCCTCCAAGAGGGGGAGCCCTCTTTCACAACTTGTGAATTTTTCGAGTGAATGAAAATGAAATGAAGCCCTCGAATTTGTACTCTCTCAGTGGCCATAAATATTCAGGGGTAAGTGGAGTGACAGCGTTGAAAACCGAGTGAGGAAGTGGAAGATTGATTCAAAATGAAGAATAAAGAGGAGACAGGGGGAGAAGAGGGATGGCGGCAAATTTGGAGAAAAATAGAGGAGATGTAAAAAAATGGGGGTAAGCATTTCATAACGCCTCGCAGTTGCAGTAGAAAGAGTGACCGACGAGTGTGAAAGCTCGTGTGTATGCATGGATGCCCGGAAACGTGGTCTATTACGAAAGCCCTCTCTTCCTCTCTTCCTCTCTTTCTCTTTTGCCCTCTTGTGAGGGCTTTTACTTGGTGGCGGCTACTCAGCGGATTTCTCTCTTCTCTTTCACCCTGTACACCCCTCGCTTCATTGTACTATTATACAGACATTCTGAATACGTTCATTTACTTTAATTTTGAATTCAACGAAGGGGCAAAATGTTTTTGTGAAGAACTTGGAGAATGTAATTAACAGTTGAAACACTGGAGATTAAATTAAAAATTAAAAAAAGCCACCAGCTTTGATGTTTTAACATGCCATGTGTTTTTGGTGCTCTACATTTTGCCCGGCAGTTTATTGGAAATCCAGGGAGACCTCGAGTACATACTTGTTGGATAAATTTTTCATGAGATTCTATTTATTCATTAAACACCCGTGTTATTTACCCTCGAGACGAAAATTGAGATTGAACGTTAGAAGATGGAAAATTCGGTGTGAAAAATGCCATCGCACATTTTCAAGGCTGAAAGAGTATAATCTCTCTCGACGTAATTTTTCATCTCAAAAGAAAAACTCGTATTTTCTTTTTACCCAGTCACTTTTTCATTCGCTTTGTAAACGTTTTTGTCTTTTCTCCGGTGAAGAGGGCCTCTCGCTCTTCTTTTACAGTCTCTCGTTCATTCCCTCGAGGCGTCGAGTCAATTAATCCCTGAATTAACACGCAAAAGGAATAACAACGAGGCAACCTGGCAAACGGCTCCCTCGTCATTCTCCCTAGCCCAGAATGTGTATCATCTTGACAAAGAAGTAGAGTGTTTAGCCCTCGAGAGTTACCGAAATGAGTGGAATACGAATCGAACATCACAGAAAATACAACGCACGTCATGAGCGGAGGTTGGCAAAAGGGGATGGAAACCCCGTGGGATGATGTGTGGCGGCGATTGAGATCGGGTTTCTCGATAATCGGAAACAACGGTGGCTATAGTCCCCAACGATCGAGTTCTCTCATTTCTGTATTCCTCTCTATCCAAACCAACCGCCAAATTCAAGCCTCTCTCCGTCCATCGAAATGCGCGATTGCCATTGCCGAATCAATCTCAACGTTTCGCGTTTATTTTCATCTGCACGGCACTGCAGGAATATGTCCGCTACATTTTGCTTCCACTCGCTACATCCTTGTCGCCTCGGGCCACTTTATCGCAAAATTTTCTTTCTTTTTTATTCTATTTTTTTATTTTGATTTTAATTTTTGTACACGTGGGAGGAGGGGTGTCATGTCGTTTCGCGTTCACGTTTCCATCTGGGTTTCATGCAGCATTTCCATTTCCCTGAACATTCATATCGGTGAAACAAAATCTGAGACAAACGAAGCATGTAAAAAAATACGGAAATCAAAATCCTGTGATTCCCCTGGGGTGCAAACTGTTAAAATTGAAAGTTTTTTTTTTTATTTCAGAACCACTGTTTCAGAAAATAAATCGAGATTAGACTGGAAGCTGTTGAATGCTATGTCGAATTTCATGTTTTCAGCGAGAAGTCAGGGTCGCTTCGCACTGAAATTTCAAAATAATTCAAAATGATTTATATAGGAAAATTTTCCATTTTCTCCATTAATGCAATTCAATAAAAATACCAAAGTCCCCAGTTTTCAATTCTCATTATTTCTCCATGCAATTCAAAATGAAAGCAGTCAAGCTGTGTTATTGACGACACGACGTATGATGGATTGCGCAGTTGTCATTGGAGTTTGATCGAATGCACACAAAAATCGAATATAATACGCGTGCAAGGTGCAGAAGAAGAATACAGAGAATAAGAGAGCCCCAATAACTGGGTAGCCTTCGCCAAAACAAGTGAAAAAGAGATGGTTCAACCCCTCGATGAGATGCTGCGTCATCCACCAAGGGGGTAGAATTGGATTTGACCTCCCGCCGGAGGCATTTCTTTCTCGATTAAAAAAAAATGGGAAAAAAATCCAAAAACGCAGAAGGCACCTCTTCGCACCCTCAATCTTCAGCCCTCGTTGGCTTTTTGCTTCTATATTGAAATACAATTATGTACTGGGGGTGGGACAACATGCATTTCTGCCAACGTCATAAAAACGTCTCCACTGCGAAGCAAATAGAAACTCTGTGATTGTCCTTCGCCCTTTCATGAGAGAATTCCCCTTCTTTCAATTACAGTTGAAAAGTGACGTAAGTCCGCACGCCTGTGAGTGAACAAACACCTAGAAAGAAAGAACCCAGAAACTTGTGAGGTAGATTGTGAAATAGGCAGTATAGGTACGCACAGTATAAACACAATTAAAATATTAATAACACCAGGAAAAGCGCAGTCGCACCGTAAGCTCAATAAAAATCTGAAAGTCGCCATGAGAAACTGAATGAAATAGCAAAATCCTCAAATATCTGAGGAGAAAAAACACCCCAAAACCAATGTCAATAACCCCCAGTGTTATCCATATTTAATCCTTCACTCCCTCTCAAAAAACAACATGTTTTGTTTACTCTTATCACGTACTCGTATGGAGTTCTGTGACACACCATGTGATGTGACACTTCCACGAGGACCGCCCGCGGTCTCGATAAACGTCGCCAAGGTAAAGCCCGCGATAGGCAGCGCAAGTGAACCCCCCCATGCTTTAGACATAAACAACACATGTTCCCCCCTCACCCCCTCATCCCATGGCCCTTCATACACTCTTGAACGAATATATAGAAGGGAGGCCAAACGGCGTCTGTATTCATAGTTCATGGGGAATGACATGTGCACAGCGGCGCGTACTCAAGTGGGAGGTGGGTCCCAGCAAAGGAATATATACACTTGCATGGGGTGGGAGGGGGTGGGTGGTAGATTGTACGACCGTAGGACCGTAATCTGGTGTGTGGGCTTTTGATGTCTGCAGTGGCAAGAGAGAGATGAAGTTTTCCGGGCTGAGAATCTAGAAGACGTGCGGTGAGTGCACCGAGATCTCTCATTGGTGTAGGCTTTTCTATGTAATAGGGCAGCAACTGTGAGATATTTCGGTGTATATATGGAGAAAAATATGTGGTTAACGTGTAGAGGAAACTGAATGTAGACTCGTGGTTGTGGAAATTGTAAAATGAAAGGATGGCTCCATTGAACGGATAACTTATTCATTGGAATTTGGAACGAACTTGTTTTTGGTAGCCTAATTGATTCGAGAATCAATTTTTCAATAGGATTGCCGATTTATAGCACTAAGGATTCATTCGCTCGGAAGTTAGATTTCCAAATGATTATATCGGTGATATAATTATTCGAATCGAGAAATCCTAGTTTTTGAATATAAATGATTCACCCGTATGGATGGAAATTTGGAAAAAATACATTTTTTTTAGGATATGGAGAGAAAGAGATGCATTTTAATTCGTATGGGATATAAACCTTGTGGTTCAGACGCTCAGACGATTTGGTACGTGTGCTACGTTTACATGCCTGGCACCCTGCGGATTCTAGCAGGTCCGCGGGTGGTGCTTTCATGAATACGTAGACATCTCCCGTTTTCTTGTTTTTGCAATTTTTAAGAATGAGTCTCCCACCTGTAAAATGCATTTTCTATTAAATCAGAATAGAAAAAAGGGAATGGGTGCAGCTGATATCTAATGGAAATCACGTATTTAAAAAAAACGATAATGAAAGTTAAAATGTTCTAGATTCAGAGTCTTTCTGGAAGTGAACATTTTTGTGGCGAATTTATTTATTCAAATAATGAAGGAAGTTTAGATACACTAGTTTGGCGCCTGGAATCGGTTATTTTAGAATAGAGAAAATCAGGGTTTGGTGAGAGTTTCAATTAGCACTCGCGCTTGTGAAAATGCAGATACGTGGCTGACTGGATGGATTTTTTATTTGATTTTTATTAGTATTTATATCGCTCGGAGTGATGGATGGGACGTGCATATGCGTTGAGAGAGGAGTTTGGATATGTGTATTTTACAACTCGGAGTATCGTTAGGTTTAGAGATACCCCGGGGAACCTGTCATCGCTTAAATTCTTGCACAGCACCGTAAAACCACCTGCTGAGAATGTTCATTCACATATTTCATGTACCTGGGAGACCTTTGTCAAGGACACAAATACGTATTACGACAAAATGCTTCATAAATTTCTGGACTTGATCATCGTTATTGATTTTCATAGACATTCTATAATTCTTGTTTTAACGTCCATCAGTGAATTCATTCGGCTTGAGTTAATACAAGCGAGAAAAAAATCCAATACCCTCAGACATTTTTTCATCATATTGACATTAATTTTTCCTTTCTAAATGTTAAATTTCTCTGAATTGCAGCTCCTGGAGCCATTCCCACAATCTGAAATGTTTTTCCTATACATTTCACAGTGTTTCACTTATTAATTGTCACGATCCATAGCACCTCAAAGTATAAAAGCGTTTACCAGCGTGGTCAGCAGCCTTAGATTGCCGAGTTGAACCCGTTTCCGTTGAAAATCTCTCAGAGCCCTCCACATCCCGATAAAATCCCATTAGCTTTATCTGCATCCAACATTTACCGTTCAGGAAAGATACGCGATGGAGTTCCAGACTTTTCAATGGTTTTCCCTACACACCATTCCCTTGATATCCGACTCCTGAGTGTCTCACCCCACAAACCTAAAAACCATCAACAGTAGAAAAAAAAATAGTAGATTAAAGATAAAAATTTTCCATTCCACTGAGACGACATAAAACGCTTGATAATTGTTTATTCAGTTCCACCCTAAAAACCACATGTATACAAATGCATTCTCACGGAATATTTACATCTCCCAAAATATCGTTTGTACTGGTCATTCGGTCATAAAATGCTGTTTTCAAATCAAACAAGATTTATTTTAAAAATATGATAATTCTGACTACCTGCTACGATAGTATCTACGGTCCATACGGCAGACACATGTTACAAACTATAAACATTTCGGTACACTTTCCTAGAGAGTACCCATTGAACACAAATAAAACAGTAAATGCTTTTGAGGTCTATTCTTGAGGCCATTTCGGCTGTACGAGTTTATATACCCAAAAGCGGTCCCTTCCAAATGACCGTCAAACGTGACGCGGAATAATCGAGCATTTGGTAGCCCCTCCCCCACTCTCTCATCCCTGAACATGAACACCAGGACGAGCTCAACATATGCCATCCTGGGTGTCATCAACCATTTACGTAATATTCCACAATTCATGGAAAATGCCAGACGGCCCAAACATTCCACGCGTTCAAGCCAAAGGTATTATTTTTTATTTTTATTTTTTTTCAACCCGATAACTATAATTTTTTTGCGACTACCTTAGTCACTCAACAGTCGTTAACAATTTAATAGTGTAAATGCATTTATTACCGCCATTTGGATCAGTACCTATAAAAGTATTGAGCGAAAATATGACATAATCACATAAAATATGAAATCCGAGTGTGATGATTGTACATAAAAATTACAGAAATGATCGATTTGGCTGCAACGTGTCAACTAAACCCGGTACCGATTATAGTCTTCCCAAATTTGTTTGGACTACTCAAATCGATTCAATTCTCTATCGTCTCTCCTTTCTCTGGAGCTATTTTCTTTGTTGAAATGTGTGCCCAATGAAACGAATGTGACCAAGAGGAAGGGCGACACCATTTGTATTGTACCACAGAAACGAAACCACCCGATGGTGGGACACACCGGTGCCCAAACCAAAACTGCTCTATCTTTCAGCCATTCTTTTCTGTAGCCCCCCAAACATCGGACCTTTTCAGAGTGGCCAAAAAATATGGCGCTAACCGCACCGATACTATTTATCAACCGGTACCCTCCTTTATATATAACCATAGTCCCTCTTCATCATCGCACTCTTCCCTTTTTCATCCCTCCTTCGCCACCTTTTTTTTTTCACTCCCGGGGGCTCACTGAATGCAGCCTCCTTTTCCCAATTAAAAAATAAATAGAAACCCCCCCACCCGACTACGATGAATTGTAGATGCATTGGGAGAAAGTGCAGTTCGTTTCCTCGAGGTGCCATTATTAAATCAGAGGGGCGGATAACGAGTTTACGTTCGGGAAAGTGTCGGGTGAGGGAAAGAGCCGACAGGGGCCACTTGGCTTCATGAATTGAAAACGTCGGCTCACCCTCGGCTTGCCTTCCAGCGCCTACTGACGCTCCATCGACTCTCTGATGTCTGTGTTCCAATGGTCTGGGTTGTGCACGGCTATGGATTCCTCACGAGGGTGTCTGCTTGTTAGTCATTGCGATCGTTCTCATTGTTTTAATTTGAGGATTAACCCACGAGAAGGAGGAAATTGAAAATGTCCAGTCAATTTCATGAATTTTCCTTCGACATTCACATGAAAATTTAATGCGATCAATTGGCTATTTCGTGAAAAAATTCATTCAATAGTGACGTTGGTTGCTGATATAAACAAGTCCATTGCAAATTTAAATCAAGAACGTACGCGTACAAGTAACATTTTTTTTTTTCGTCTCAGTGACAACTCCAACTGAATATTTTCACTCCAACGGTTGAAAAAGCATCACAATGCCGTAACAAAAACCCCCAAAAAAGTCGTTTTCCATTCGTCCCTCAACTCTACCCAGAATTGAAACAAATAGGCTTCATTTATCCACAGACTCCCTAAAATGCCTGGAATCATAACCAAACACACCGAAACCCAAGTAAACAAAGGAATTCCAGGCATTGTCCGTCTCATTCCCATTCGATCCACGTCCCAAAAAGTGTCATTTGTGCATGATATTAACACCTCAATGGTATGCGTCGATGAGAACAATAAAGTTTTTATAACCCACCGGGACAGTGGAATGTAACGCATTTAGAAAAGGGAGAATCATCGTTCTCACCGTGTGTCCTCTTCTCCAGGGAGAAGTAGGATGAATGAGACTGTAAAACGCACCGACTGTCTTCACTATCCTCACAACCCACCCCATTTCCCCATCCCAACTGTACACACGTAATAACGTGACAAGATACGAGAGGGTGTATATCGTAGAAAGCGGTTGCAATGTGACACACCAGTGAGGGTGTACGTTTTCTCGTTCACACTTACGTTTGCGCCCTTGGTCCAATTTAACTGGCGCCAAACGGACGAGACGAAACTTGCCTTGGAGAACACTGAAATTGTTTCCCCATAATGCCATTTTCCTAACACCGCACTGTTGTGCAAAAAAATTTCACTCTTTATCCCCGTATTTTCACTGCTCACCCTTCGGTGCTATCCCGTTTTATGAGATAATTAATTTTATTTACCAATTGGAGAGGTTAAAGTCTGGAACCCCGTGACAATCGAAAGAAGAATAAATATCTTTTCTTTTCATTGTCGATATACTGCCCCCCCATACCAGTTATTCACCCCCACCCACCCCCTCACCCCGTAGTCGTCATTGATCAATGAAATGTGTTTGCCCAACGCTCTTATTTACACCGGAACAGCGTCTCCAAGTGGCCAATATACCTCACTGTCTCCAGGATCAACCCATGCGAGTTCTAATTTTATTGACCCCCTTCCCCTATCCGTTTGTCCACAGATATATGGACAATAAATGTCTGGGCATTGGTGGATTAATTAATTTATCAGTTCGAGGAGTGCCAGGGATGAGAGTACGCGGAAAGAAACGACTTGCAGAAAAAAAAAGGATGGATAATGCGATACTGAGGACTGGGGGCCGGGGGTGGTGGAGTATCATCGATTAAAAAGAGAGAAGTAACGTTAATCCGATTAGAGGAAAATACATCGGAAGGAGAAAATGGTGAAGACTTTGACGACCGTCTGGCACTAGTGTCTCATCTTATGCCACTGAAAGTGTATAGCTTATATACTTCCGGGTAATTTGATATTGGCTCATGTCGAGCGTGCAATATGGACGAGTCTCAAGAGTGAATGGAATCAAGAATTTAGTGATCATAAAAAGCGGTTTAGAATGCATTAAAAATACTAGTCGGTGGAATTTCTTTGTTCGAGGGAGTTCACTGGAAAATTGGTGAAGGATCTTTTCATCGCCAATGCATTATGATAGCATGATTCTTGTATTGTTAATAACAATTTTTCAATGCGCGTTGAAGATTGAGAAATCCATGACTTGGAGGAAAAAGGAGAGGAATGAATAATTTAGTGATACGATCCGTTTAGTAATTCAGTAAGGGCCTCAATTAATAGGTCCAATTACAAATGTCAATATTATTTCCTTTCGAGGGAAGAAATATCGAGACGGATATTTAGAATCTCGATCGCGGGAGAATGGGTAATCGACGATAACTCGAGAACAGCAAGTTCGAATTTTTCCATTTTTTTGTATTGGTAATGTATTTTATTGATCTTCAAAGGAAATTGATTGGTCCAAATAGTATCATCTGGTCAAGTGATATTGTTGATTGGAAACGGTTCATTCAAGAGCACTCTTCAGGGATCGGCGTCAATCAGTACTTTTATTGTTTTTCATTAAAATTTGCAGCGAATAATCCGCCTCTCCCTGGAGAATTCTCTCCGGTAATTTGGTTTTTCATTAGGGGTTCCGGGGTGCAGGTGGAAGTGCATTCTGGTTGTGGCCGTGTGGTTAAACTGATCTAGCGAGCTCTTCGAGTTTGTATATCTGTTGATAAATTCTTCAGGATAAGCATTCTCCAAGGGTGAGAAGACTTGATCAGAATCAAGTTGTCTTTACGGAATTTCGGGTGAAATCCACAGAGAGAAGTTCTCTACAGAATTCGAGTAATACAGGGAGAGGAAATTATTCAAAAAATTATACACAAGAAATTTTGTCGCACAATGAGAAAAAATATCGGTAATCAGTCACCGCTCATCCGGAAACCTAATTTTCAGATAATTTGTTAGACGAGTAGGAAATAGGGATTGACAGAGTCAAAGAATATAATCGTTTCTCATTAGAATTATGGAACTAATTTGATCGTCCCGAATTTCCACAAAATCGACTATTGTTTTTCCGATCAGTGCTTTGCCAAATGAAATTTATCATTAAATTCATAATAGGCAATCCTCCCAAGATGTTTAATGATTCAATTCGTTATCAATGAACACGTTTAAATGACCAATTACATAACTAATTAACAGCACTCAACGAAGATTTAAAGAGAACAGATTATGGACAGAAAACTTCCATTAAAAAAAATAAAAAATGTATGATGGATTTCAGTTTCTGGTAACTTCGATGAATAATTTTTTGTTAATTTCCTTAAAAAATCAGAACGAAGAATATTGACCAAAAAAGCATGAAGTACTAGAATTCCATTAAAAATCAACGAAACAAATAAAATTGATCATATTAAGCGAGAGGAACGTGAAAATCTTGGGGAAATTTTTGATGAATTTTTGTGTGGGTGGTGAGAACTTGAAAGAATAGGTACGTGGAATTAACGCTCAAGTGATTTGCCAAGGAAGGAAGATTTTCCGTTTTTAGTATAGCTGTTCAGTAACCGCGTAACTCCTCCGCCCGGTTAAACAACCGACGTTTGCTCAATGTTTCAAACAAACGGGGTGGGTGAGGCTTTATTTGCAGTTAGTCGACGCAATGTTCGCTCGACGCGCTCGCGCGCATTCACCACTTCCCTTCTGTTACTCTCTATCTGGCTCTCTCTTCTTCCCAATCTCTCTCTCTGGGTCTTTGCCGCACATACATTGCCACACAAGTCCAATGGTTTTAACTTGCTCCAGTCCCTTTATGCTTCGGGGGGCTCAGCACACAGACGAGAAAACGTCTCCTTCTATACTATCCAATGCCGAAACAGCTTCACTGCCTAGTGGAGATTACGGGGACAAACTCCCGAGAGTTACCACGCCAAGTGGAACGCCTTTACTTTCCCACCAAGTACCATGATACATACTCATCTTTACCTTTTATGTAATTAAAGTCGAGGAAATGAGAAATTCCGGGAAGAACCAGGGCAACTCATTTTTCCCGCGGAAATCAAATCGGAAAATTCCATGAAAAATTTCAAGGTGTTGAGAAAAGTTCTTCAATTCCTGAGAACAAGATCAAAGTCGGAATAAAATAGAATGGGACAGATCATTTTGATAATTATTTGAAAATGCGAGGTGAAGGCGGCGCCATTTTGACAATTTGGCTTTGACCTATCCTCGGTGTTTTTAAATTATGAGAAATTTATAACAGCGCAAATTGAGGACAATGCGCACCCTAATCTTCATAATTTACCACAATTTCTATTGTATGGTATGTACAATGCGGTGTATAGTTACTGTATGTTTAATTGGTGGAATACAAATTAATTGATTAGTTATTTCTGACTTTTTCATTGAAAATCAATGTAAATTGCAATGAGGAAGAAAGGAAAGTTGAATTGGAAATAATTGAAAATGCAGTTCGCTTATCCCTCATTGTGCCCGATGAAATTCTCCTGAGGAATGTAACCCCCGTTCCTTTGAATCGAAAAGAGATCGATGTCTGGAGGATCGCCTGTGTGAATGCTAAGCACCTCAATTTCTCGCTCAACAATCGTCCACACCGTGCTAAACCCGATTGTAAAAAGAAGACAGCGAAGAGAATCTCGTCGTCGCAGTAACGAGCTGTGATTCTTTCCTCCGAGCCGATTACCGTTAGAAGACTCCCGGGGTTTTGATTCGCTTCTGTTGTATTCTCCTCCTCTCCCTTTTGGATGTAGGAAATCCATGATATCATTCACCCCGGTGGGATCATCCTCCCGATGTTATTTACAACCATTCAACAATCGATGTAACGACCAATTCGCCTCAGTCTCTCCGCCCATTGAAATTAAAATCACGGCAAACATTCTGAATAACGAACAAAAAAGCCGTACCTCCCATCTTCAAATAAGAAAGCTCGCGAATGAGGTTCAATTAAACGACTCGTTCGCCCGGAATAACGAACATCAAAGCAAAAAAAAAAAACACCCAACTGAGATAAAAAAAAAATCATAATTTTCTTCATTTACCCGACATCCTCAAAGATCTCGCCCACCCGATACCATCATCAACATAAAAGAGCGTGTCGTCGCATTATCACAGAAAGACGTGAAAAAGGCCAAACGAAATGGCAGAGAGCGCGAAAAATCTTTCCCCAGTGCCACGCGGAAAATTCTCTAACCAGGCTGATGATGGCAAAGAGATTTCAGATAAGACACACACAGCCCGGATCTGGTGGAGCCGCGCATGGTTGACACGACACATACCCCCATGGCCTGCAAAAAAAAAATGAAAATGAAAAAGTAACAGTAAAAAAATGGCCAACAAAAAATCAGGAAAAATCCCGGAGTATCTGCGGAGACACAACCGCGAACACACACCAGCGCGAGGTTTTCTGTTTAGTCGACATCAAAGGAAGCGAGACAGTGCACCGGGGAATTTTCCCGTACATGCCAACGGAGGGTTTCAGGAGGGTTTGGTACTTTCGGGGCCAAAACACGAAGAATGGTGTACATCTCCGTCTCTTTTCCTCTTCGTCTCACTCCTCCATCCACCCCGATCCACCCCCATCCACCTCCATCCACCTCCATCCACCTCCACCCACTTCCTTCCACTTGTGAGTCTAACATCGGGCGCAAGAGCATACATACACGGGATCCGGGGGTCTCTCACTAAAAGGGTAAACGTTGTAGGCCAATCCAAGTAGGTGGATTTCAGTGGGTGAGTGACGAGAGGAAGAGGGAGGGATAAAACAACTTCTCCATCCATCTTCCCTTGTACGGAGGAGGAAAAATACGTGTGCAGGTTTGGTGTGTCAGTATGTGTGTGTATTTGAGAGAGCATCCAAGAGTGGCAAAGCCGGTCGGGGGATAATTAAACTTCCCTTCGATCGTTTTCAAGGGAGTTGCAAGATGTGAGTGTAAGCAAGAGGGTAAAATAGCGTCCTTATTGCCAGTACCGGCAATCGATCGATACTTTGGACAGTTGTCGTCGCGGGTGGTGGGTTGGTGGAAGGGTTGCGAGTAGCCATGGGACACTCTCTCTCTTCATCGTTAACCAGAGTATAACCCGGTGTTTGTCACCCACTAGCACCATAGTTGCAGTGTTAGTCGCTCCGGCGTTAGCCTTTCGATGAGCATCAAGTGTACGCTTGATTTACCGATGCCATTAAATATGGATACGATCGGTCGAGTCGATTATGTCGATGCTATCCGATTACCCGACGGTGTAATATGTTATATATGCGAGTATGTAAGCGATTGGGTGCACCTCGGAGGAGTTGAATGGCCCCCGGGGTGAATGGATATTTTGTTACAAGGTCAATTTAGTAATGGGAAGTAGGAAGTTTGATACGGGCGATCATTAATTTAGATTTGATTAATGAGGAGTGGGTTTTTACAGGGGCCTTGCTCTTTTTTTATTTTTTATTGGGTAGAGGGTGAAACCCGAGATCCTGCAGCTTCGGGATGAGATTCTGATGAGGAATACACGGCTTGAAATTATATGGTCTTGTACGGACACTTAAATATTTTTGCAGAAATAAGAGTTATATCATTTTGCGGAAAAATTTGCGAGAACTATAAATGTGGAATTGAAAACGAAATTTTAATGATTTTTTTATATATAAAAAATTTCTATAGAACTCACAAGTATTTCATCCGTAAATTCCAGGAGGATATTGTATTCTCACGGGAGTTATTGCATTTTCTATCAAAGTTCCGTGCAGTTTGAAATTTTTCGAAATTTAAGTAACAGCTGTGTGTAAGGTGCTGATATTGTGAATTTGCGGTCAATTTATGACCAAATGCTTCATGAAATCCTGTTTATCCTGAAAATTCAAGAAAATTGAGACCTTCATATTGAGCCGTTATTTCAATATCATTAGGAAAATTGAACTCTGCATTCAATTGAATGTTCAACCTATTGAATTATTCAGGACAACAGTTGCCTCGAGATTTCGAACCGAATTCGTCTATCTCCAATGTTTGAACTGAAGTTGACTGCCTCAATGTTCACTGTAGAAGTCATCTAACTCAGATCCAATTTCGGAATAAGGATAACTCACAGACACTGATTGACTACTGATTATTTACTGTCCTATTTCGCTCCAATTTATGTCCCGGCATACGTACCATTACAAAATACAATATTACTAGTATTATTATTGTTGGAAACTTCAACGGTTTGTACTTCATTTTCAGTTATCTATTACCTATTACATGAAGAGAATTGTTCTATAATTAATGTCCAATAAAGTTTGATGACTTCCACGGGGAAAATGGAGATAGTCGGCATGAATTCAAACATTCGAGATAAACTCAGTTCGAAATGTGGAGATACATCAGTTTGAATAAGAGTTACTTATGTTCCTCTGCACAGAGTAAAATCATCCAGAAATTACTAATAGAGTAAAAATAAAAATTTATTATTAACAGGTATATATTAAATTCGAGTCATTTAACTTTGGAAGTTCATCACTGAATTTTTTAGAAAAATTCTCAGTGAAAGATTCACGAATTTTGATTTTGCCAATTAGTCAAAATTAAATCCGTCAAAATCGTATTGAGCAATTAAATTCAATCTATTTGCAGTTTTCGACGAATTGGAAATGAATGGGACAGAATTCTTAGAGATATCATCTTTGGAAGTCATTCAAGAAATCAACAGAATTGATATCTTGATAATATTCCTCAAATTCTCCGTCGATATCGTCAATCATCAATTGTCACAAATGATTGACGATTTCCCAAAGATTCATTGCCCACGGGCCGTCAATTATCGAATTACGAATCAATATTCACATTCCTTGAGCAATTTGAATATTAGACGACTCCCATATTAATCATCAATCATTGATAGAACATTGATGAGAATTTCATCCTTAAAATCTTATCGCCCACGTAATCGACACAACACCTATTTATTCCAATTGAAATAACGAGTCTGTTACATCCTGAATAAACCCACGTAACAGTCATAAACAATATACACAAATGAATAATTAATTACTCAATCAGCAACTGAGTCGGATATTATTGGATTATTTAATTAATTATGAATTACGCATGTGGAACTAATGACACCTTGATAATATCGGTAATAATGATGATCGAGGGTACTATAGACAGTTTTAATGAAAACAAAAAATTTAATATTTTTTGTTATTATTTGTTATTATTTTTAGGGAAGTCTGACCGCACATTGTTTTTCTCACTTATTTCTTTCTCGATGTACTTAACAACACTAATCCTCATTCTTTGTAATATTTTCGCAAGTAGATTTCCATCTACTCAGGATAATCCAGGGCATATCTTGAATATAAGAAGCAAAGAGTTTGCCCATGAAGCAAGCATACACTCACTTATTCCCAACCCTTGATGTTCATACGAGCTCCTTCCTCTGTGCATCAGAGATTCCATTGAAGGTTTTTCTTTCTGGTATGGCGCGCCTCAAATAGTTTCTCTTCCACTCCACATCTCCACCCTCTCCCCTTTGATATCATTTTTGCGTGATAAATAGACAACGATCGTCGGTCGAAAATTTATATCGTCAGGAGTTGAATTTTACAGCAGAACAGGCCAACAACTCCGACCCACGGATATAATGATGATGGTGAAGGAAATGAAAGTGATTGCTGGTTTTAAGGATAATATCGACGTAAAATATTAATAACGTCGAAGTGAATTGGGGGTGGGATAGCACTAGATCGTTAATTTTTTCACGACTTTATCAGCCACTAGTGTTTTTACGGTGTTTCACTATTTCCCGCCGTTTTTTTTTGCGCTTTATTCCTCCTCTACCCCTTATTTTCCAGTTTTAAAGGCTTTTCTGCCCTCGAGAAGAATGCGGGATTCTAAAAGTCGACCCTATGACTCCTGAGTCCCATGGGATCGTAAAGCGTTCCGCGATACGCTGAAAGTATTTCTCCTCTCGTGACTCTTAACCCTCAGCTGCAATTGCCCCGGCACTTCGAGTCCCTTTTCTCCTTTTTTTTTTATTCAGTCTCACGCGTAGACTCGTAAAAAAGAGAAAGCGCGAGAATCCTTCCGCGTCATTAGATCGAGTGTCGGCGGATTAAAAAGTGCAGTGTCCCGGGAAAAGTGGGTGGTGGGAGGAATGGGGTGTCGTAAATAAGACGCACTCATCAATTGCACACGGACTCGATAGACTCTCTTCAATGATCTCGCTCGTCATAGAGATTTTTTTTTTTTTTTTCACAGATGGTTCTCGGGATTGCTGACCAATGGTTCTGGTTCTCGTCGAACGAATTTATTTTCATTTTTACTTCCGCCTTTTATGGGTTTATTGGGGGTATTGAACCGGTTAGGAAAGACGAGAGTTGAGGCTCGCGGGAACATTTTTCCGTTTATACGACAGCATAAAACTCGCAGTATTTCAGAAGTGTTTTGTTGTTTTTTAGAGAATAGTTGATGTGAATTAGAGAAGTATGGACATGCGCGATTTATGATTTTGAGCATTTTGGAGTAAATATTGGTTTTATGAAAATTTTTTTATTGTTTATTGAATGGTACGTTTTACTGTTTTTGAGGATGGGATAAACAATAATTTTGTGGGATGAAATAATTAAATGGAACAGGTATTCCATTGTGATGCTTCAGCTTACGATGAATTGGAGAAATTGGAATAAATGGAATTCTTTGAAATTTTCAAAGTGAATATTTGCTGCTTATTTGATGAACCATGGAGGAATGGGTTTGGAGACATGAATAAACTAATGAACAGTCGCATTTTTACAGTCTATAAAAAATTTTGATAGGGGAATGGCTTGTCTCTTTTCTCTATGCTGTAATTTTGCAGAATAATTTCTCTCCCCAAACCTTTCAAATAGACTAGTTGACTCTAAAGCTGATTCCTGAATTTAAAAGATACATTTTATGTAAATTTTTCAATAAAACCAGTTCTACTCGGTAAATCTTCCGAAAGATCCCCGGAAATGGTTAATTCACTGGCTAAAAGTGTACCCTTTATTTATAACCACTCCAAACAGATGAAAAATCTATGGAAAATCAAGAAAATCCTGAGATCTTAATTGACCAGAGCAGGCCGAATTCGAATCCCACGTGCAAATCGTCAAATTTCTCCCAAATTCCATTTTTTCGAAAAACTCACCTTTTTCCAGTCTTTCTGAACAATCACTAGGATATTCCCTAGGCCTTGATCACTTACCCAAAAAAAAATTCAAATTCTCCAAAGATTTCCAGACTCCTCCAGACTGCCATTAATTCACACACACCTATTTGGCGTAGATTTAATACGACATGTGTCCACCTACTTTACCTGAAAACGGCAAACTCAAAATCCAGGAGAGGTCATACAGTTGCTGGTAGATTTGGGAGGGTAGGCAAGAGGATGGAGGAGAAGGCACTGTAACGACCCCCTACTGATACTGTGTAGTTGCTCACGCACAAGGGATGCACACACATTGAGCAGTTGGTGAGTAGTCGAGGCTTGTGCGACGGTGGTTTGTACTACAGTGGATGGACTAAGGGTGCGTAGAGGGTTGGTAGAAGGGGGGGTAGAGAGTGGGGTGGATAGAGGGTGGGGTGGCGAGAGGGTGGGGTGGGGAGACTCACAATATAGAAAGACGTGAAAGGACGAAGGGTAAGAGAACCGGATAGGCGCACGCGCTCAAACCTCTACCCAAGGAGTGGGGAAGCTCCAGTGTCACTTTGTGCCGGGCATTGCGGCGCCGTGGCCTCCAGTCTTTGATCCGCTGCTCATGCGGAAGCATATCGCTCCGTTATAACAAATATACCAACTCCACCAACTCCACCAACCCCGAGATCAAGTGTGTTATAAACAAATTTCTCAAAGTTTTCTACAACGATAAAATATCAACGCCTCCCAAAGGATTAATTAAATTACTACAGTACTCTCTAGTAATTATCTACCTAATTATCGACGGATAAAAATATCACGAGAGATAACAGTCACGGCGATTCTTCGATTTAGTGACAAAGTGTGTGAAACATTGTGACGTACTTAAACAATAAACACTCGTGAAGTTATTCGATAAGACGAGGGCATTGATAGTGTTGAGACAGATAAGGTGGAGAATTGTTGCTTTTTTTTTCCTCCAGTCATTACGCTTAGTGAGGGTGTAGGGAGTATGGAGTAAGGATTCTCATCGTATTTGCCAGTCCGCGTGACCCAATTAGGTTTCCCTAGCGTACCAACCAGTGGCTCCTGGTTTAATCGTCGGTGACACTCTCCAGGCCGCTTACACGTTATACCCCCCGACGTTGCACGTTGGAAATTGGGTTTCCGTGTGCGCGCAAACCCAGTTGCCTTCGAGCTCCACGACCGGCACAGAGATATCCCCCGAGGGCTGACTCTATCTGTCGTGGTTACCCTTTCCAACGAAAATATCATTTGAGTCGACAAATTCTTTCACTGCCGTGAGAAAGACACCGTCAATGTGTTGAGGAGAATAGCAATCAACGTAATTGATGAAAATATAAATAAATGAGACAATGACAGTGCATTGTTGAGGTAGCAAGGAATATCAGCCGTTGAATTTGAGGATTTGAGAGAGACCAGGGTGTCGAGTGGATCTCCAGTGGAAGATATCGCTCGCTGGAGAACGATTCAAACTTTCTCGCTGGCGTTGACAGATCGATAAGGAACTTTGGAATCCCCGAGTTTTCCACAGCCCTACCCCATCCTTGTCTGCCTACCCTAACGCTGTTTTAAACTTCTCCAGTTGGTGTCAGACACTATTTTTCGTTCGTCAATTTCTCCACCTCTTCTGGATAGAAAAAGAAAAAAAATCCGGAAGAATCGCCTGTCACTCATTGAATGCGATAACTAATTTGCGAGATTTTTATCATCGCCGATAGAATTTTTTTGAATTGTGTGAAGTGATCAAAGTGAAAGTGTGTGTTATCAGTGTATTGGGGGTGGTGACGCGGGTAATTTATTAAACAAGTTGAATGAAAGGCTGTAACTCTGACGCCGTTTCGGACAAATAGGAGTAACATTTTCCCATTTTCCCTGTCGTTGCCATCACGGCAACGTACAAAGTCCAATCATAAACGTACAAAAGATAATCACGAGGATATCGTACTGTCATCACCGCGGGGTCTCGTACCCGTGCGGTTCGGTGACACAACGAGCCGTAAAAAGCGTCAACCAACTGGTATCATTAAAGTTGACACGGTGAAGGGTAACGGTGGATTTGGTGATTACTCGGCGGCGGGTGAATTTGAGGTTTGGGGTGACGAACAACGTCCAACGGATGGTGAAGACCATCAGGTTGTCATTGGGCCTGGGGCCCCTCGTGCCCACTCCCAGACAAAGCAGAGATGCAATGACGGCAATGTATCATCACTCCGGCCACTGTTGCATGTAACACACTGTGAATTACACTCACCCCGTGAGGCTGAACTGCTCAGGCTAGACCAGCTCGAGAGCTTGGATAGAAAAACCGTTGATCGAGACGCATACTCTATGATGGATAATTTTCACAGCCCCGTACCACCGCCACTACCACGACGACACGCCCGGTAAGCTAATCAATCTACCAATCATTCACTCAAACTGTCATTACCAAAACAAACTTCACCATTAAACGTCTCCACTCTTGAAAAATCAACACACCAATCAAATTGTCAGCGTCCTCCAATTTTTGATATATCGGCTACGATTTACACTCCAATTGAAATGTCATTTCATTGAATTCCATTAAACGTGTATTTTTTTTTTACCGAGCCCCCAGCTCCATTCCAATTGAAATTCAATCGATCTGTATGCCCTTTTCGTTAAGTGCGTATACCTTTTTCTTCCTGTCGTTCCTCACTTTGATAAATTACACCTTCGTTAGGCGTGAAAATATCGCCTTTATGTTAATCCTCTGTGCCACCCCCACCCGCCCAAGACCTGTTAAAATTCGAAGAACGCACACTTTCACCCTTGGTAAACGATCGTGCATTCGTGAGGGTGGATAGTCAAACACACAGACAGTCCGTGGATATACCCTAGGAATGAATATGCATTAGAGAGGGGCCAGAGAGGAGGTAGAGAGGTGGACGAACTGGATTCTTATCTCCATGAGCCAACCTCATCCAAACCCACCCACCCCCCTTCAATCCTCCACCACCTCGCCCCTCCCCCCCACCTTTCCCCCATTTTCAGTGCCAGGTTCCGGTACGTCGCAAAACTTTGCCAAGTAACGGGTTTCTGTAACGTTAAAGGGGCTCTGAAAATAGCAAACTATCGGGAGATAGAGTTTTCCCTTCTTCCCTTAAAAGCACTGCACCCTCTCTCCCTTCTTTTTTTTTTCCTCTCTCTCCATGTACCTCGGTTGGATTCGAAAACAACCCAATTCGATTCAAGACAGAGAGGAATTGAGTTGAGAATGGAAGAGAGCAGATTGAGTTGATTCTTTCGCAAATGTGCGCCATTGGTTGAATTAATGGAGACATAGGAGTTTTCGCAGAAGTATCTGTCAGGAAGTAGTCTGAGGGCTGATGGTAGGGACAAAACTAATTGACCTCTATTAAAGCTGGGTCCAGTAATTGGATGGGCACGCTGGTAATAAATAAGTCTGGATGAAAATTTGCTGACGAGCGGGGGAGGGGAGTAAACAGTATAAAAGATTGTAGATTTTGGCTTGGTAACAAATTGCGAGGTTATTACGCTGTTATCTCGTCACAGGGTTCATTAGTTCAGCTTCAGCCGGAGTGGGATTCGGTAATTGACGATTAATCAAGTCTTTCGGTTATTTCAGGAAAGAACTACCAATCATTAGTATCATGTCTTTCGTGAATTTATTTTGCTGTTTCATTGTCCTGTTTGAGTGGTTTTCACTGATTTTTACATTCGTCTTCTCTAAAGCGTTTATCAGAGATTCAAATGTCAGTTTAATGCCACTCGCTATCACTAATTCATCGAGAAATTTTCAATTCGGTTGCAAGTCACGTACAATTAGGACTGTCATTATTTTAACTCGCCTGAAACGGTCTGCGGATCACATTGGAATTTTCAGGGCTAAAAAATCTTGGTATTGAAAAACTACATATTCTCTTGTTTTTTCTGGTAAACGATCTGATGATTGATCGAGTACTGGAGCAATGCGAGAAATAAAAATGGGAAGGGAAAAAATAAAAACTGCACGTCATTTTGTTCCTAAATATGGAATTTGAAATTTCATTTGGAAACTACCAATTGATTTCCATTGCTGTTGGATCTATTGAAACACACTCGATATTCCACGATATTATTTACCAGTCAACTGTCACGTCAATGTGAGTTCCGTTTGCTAACTCTAGAACCGACAAACCGCAATAACTCAGTGATTGAAGTGTACGAAATGTATCAATTCAATTAGCTACCTGAAACGTACTAAGAGATGTCAATCAAACCGAGTAAATTCGCCAATTTCAACCATAATCCCCCATTTAACCTTTTTGAACAGATAAATTAAGTAATTAATCATTAATCCCAGGTCACAGCAATTGGACGATTAAAATCTCAATGATAATCCCAGTATTTGGTTTTTTCATTAACATGAACATCGGAGTTATTTACCAGTCATCTGTCACGTCACTGTCAGTGGACATTGCTAATTCATTCACAATTCCCAAATACCCGTCCGAAAGTACAACCCAAAACCCGCAAATCATGACTTAATAATTGAGGTGTGCAAAATATACAAATTCACATATCTACCCAAAAAATACGTAAGAGATTCTAATCGCGACAGTTCCCAGATTCCCAGGGAAGATAATCGTATCTTCCAAATTCAACTGTTAGGCGAATGGTGTTCAAAGTGATTTGGTGATTTTCAATTAATTTCCACTGTCATGGGGTGAATTAAAAGACTCGGTGAATACTTGATCGACGTTATTTAAGAGCCAACTGTCACGTCAATGCCACTGGAGTTTGCTAACTGATCCGGAACTAGCGAATCTGGCCGCAAGTACAACATGGGGATCCGGTGAACCACGATCGCTCAATGATTGAGGTGTGTGGAATGTATTCTTTGAACTAGCTACCCAAAACATTCTGAGAGACGCCAATCACGACTCGGGATTGAGAGTAGGGGTCAAAGCCAAGCTTTGGCAATACGACGCGCTTTACACTATTCGCTTTTCGCTTGGTGTACCAGTGGTCCAAAGGAAAGCCACGTGCAATCGAATATCGGTCTACCCCGTTTCTCCTTTGCCCGCATACTCAAAGCCAAGCACGTGTTTAATATATTCTACATTCTGAATTTCAATCTAGATAGTGGTAACTCCGAGGTTATGCTCTAAGTAATTAAATGCCCCATTTATTTCTGTTTATTCATTACATCGTTCACCAACTTATTTATCGACATTTCGATGATGATTGTCCTCTCATAAAAAATACCTTGAAACAAAAACTCTCACTTTATACAGTAGATTCTCGTTGAAGTCGCGTGCATGGGGCTGTAGGGGAAGCGAATTCGAACAATTCGACTATATGTAGCTACCCCTCACCAGTCGCTCGCTGCGGCTGTGAACTAAATTTTTTTCATAGAACATTCGAATACGAGCGGAATTTATTTATTGGCTTTGTTTTATCCGGAATTCAATTCGCCACCCGACGGAACAATCGGAAGATACGGGAAAATAAAAATTGAGAAGAGGTCCGACTATATGACGACATATACTATATATTCATATGGATATCTCTCGTTTGGTTCAACAATTTCACCTTTTTTTTATAACTACCATCAATTTCTCAAATTGTAAGTCCAAATCTAAATCATACAAACACGATTTCAAAACGGTCTCATAATCAAATATTTCATATTTTCGCTAATCAAATATATTGTATAATTATATGTGCATATATTTCGACGAAAAATGCAATACGTCACATATAGTTATGACATATATATTTTTTGACGAGTGTTAACGTGTGAATTTGGAAACCGGAGAAATCCCCAAAGCCAACCGACACTGGTGGATTGCCAGCGGTTAATGTTCAATCATTTTTGACTTTGAAATTTTACACCGAGGGGCTGGGAAAGGGTTGAATCTTGTAAAGGGTTGAGGGGAAAAAGGGACGGCCATAGAAGTCGACGATTCTGCGGTTAAAGCAAAGCGACCCCAGTGGCCATACATCAACCTGTCTTAAACTGGCAACTATAACGTATACACATTTCACCTGAAACCTCGACTATGGATTCTCACCATGAACTTCTATGTATGTAACACTAACTTACATAGTGTTTTGCTGTTGCGCCGGTTTCCCTTCTCGCTTCGTATTCAACTGTGCTTTCACCCGATGAGTTTCCGGTTTATCCAATGCTGCAATTTCAGATAGAAGAGCAGTACGTGAATCACATCTCGGGGATATCAGATCATGTTCAAATGTAATTCCGGAGTTATACGTCGGTATAACAATCAGTCTCGGATTATTTCGGTCTGATTAGACGGAGAGAATATTCCACATGAAGCGTTTAACGAAGCGATACCTACCATCTTGGGTCAAATAAAAATAATAATTCTCACTCGCATCCACTTTTTGTCCCCAAAAAAACTAGAAAGTCTTTCCTATCACTCACTGAAACTTTTCCCCTGAATTTTCCACACGCCTAATAACAATTCTGAAAAGTGAATAATTTATTCAATCGATTATTCAATCCATTCTCTTTATCGTCACTTCATTTTCACTTTACCAAATACGTCGTCTCCCCTCAAAACAACTTGAAACGACTTAAAACTATTGTTTGAATAGTGAAAAATGATGAGGACTTTTTATGTGACAAGGGGGTGAGAGAAAACGTGAATTTCAACTGGCTTAATCCACGATCACGTCGTGGAGGCGAGTTAGACAGGGCTTTTCCGAGCAATTGATAGGCAGTCACGGTGAGGTTGACCTCGGGGGACATCAGTTCGAACAGGAGGCAAAATCGTTCTCACACTCCAGTGTCCCACGTCTCTTCTATTTTGTCACCTCCTCTCATAGCTCTTTCACTTCTACCCAATCCGCCCAATCTTCCAACACTTGTGCCTCTCTCCCATGTATTTACCATCAGTTGCAACTACCGACCAAACAGAGGCTTGCTACCTTCCGCCTCGTATCTTTCACCCTGAATTTCGTTTTCCTTTTCTCTCACCCTTCTCCCCTCAACCCCGCCACCATCTTCACCTTTTTGTGAGAAACAGAGTGATGTTACCGGTTGGATATCGCACTTCCCCCTTCCCCACTGCCACTCGTCGTTTTATCATCTTCCTTCTTAATATTTTTCCCTTTTTGTCTTGTTTCCCGCATTTTTTATTATTTTCCGCTTTGTTCTTCCTCGTCGTCTGCGTCTCCTTCGCCCTAACCGGTAGAAGATTCACCCCTTGGGTATAGTCTGTACGCAATCCTGTCTGCAGGAAGGATAGGAGACCTCAAACCCCTCCGCTTTCTTTTTTTTTTTCACTTCCATTTTTCCCCCTCGCTCCTCTCAACGGCTTTTGAGATGCTCATATTTTGATCTCTGACTTTTTCCCTTTTTTTGCTACAAAAACCAGCCTCTCTACGCCTATATATCTTCGGATAAAGGAGGGGTGGAGTAAAAGATGGGGTGTCCTTGTTGGAATATAATTGCGAGAGGTAGCATGATAGAATTTACGGTGGTGAATTGCATTTAACCCCCTCACATCGGAAAATGCGGGTAATATGAGAATGGGGAGGCTCTACCTCGCAATGCACATACACGCGCTTTTCAACCGGTCGAGTTTGGAATTCCAGAGTGGCTACTTTTCTTTTACGTTCAGTCTATGGATGCCTTTTTTTGCCATATAAAAACTTGTAGTTTCGTTTGAACTTGTGCCCGCCACGGATCGTTTACGCCACGGGACTCTGTCTGTGAAAAATCAACTGATGAATCCAATTTTGTCGACTTTCTCACGAAAAAAAGGAAATATTACGGAGTACAGTGCGACGCCAAAAAAATAATTCATGAATCATGTCGGAGCCGCAAGCTATCAAATCCCCCAGGAATTTCTATCTGTTTTGCCATAAGTTCCCGATAGCGGAGGCAATTCGGTTTTCTCAATTTTTTTTTTTGGCCAATTTCAGATAACAAGTACTGAATTTTTTAACCAATGAAGTTTCCACCTCAAATCCCCAGTATTTATCCACTTACACTTTCTACTTGAATGTTGTAAATTAGATACTATAAAATTGCGTAGCGAAAAACTTGAATCATGAATTCCTTTTCTCGTGTGAATGGCGAAAAAAATTAATCTCCGGTATTTAGTTTTTTTTCGGTCGTTAGAGGACCACGTGAATTTATGTGACGACTGAGTAGGAGGAAAATTGAGGCGCGTCAAGGGATGCATACGTGTGGCATGTACATGCGAGTGTGATGTACTCTCCTCAATTTTTTTTTTACCCTTTTCCTCACTCGTAAAGAGAGAAAAAACGAGAGACGAGTGTCGACGCGTCGTGAATTTTACGAAGGTAAAACAGGCGAAAAAAAAAAAATTTAACGCTCTCTTCCTCCCTCATCTCTCCTACCACGTGTGGGCTGTGTATATGGAAAGGGAATGAAATTGAAAATGGAACGGACGTGGCTTCGTTGTCAGGAGAATCCGAGGACCACTCTCGAGACACCCGGCGTGCCTTTTCTCCTGCTCCCCCCTTTCTTTATTTTCGTGTATTTTTTTTTCTTTCTCTCATTCTGGGTGAAGTCGACCCCGAAGAATCTCAATAAATCTCGCCCGCGGCTAAATTACTCCGACCCTAGACATCCCGCACGCGTCGACGTACCAAACTCCTTCTTTTTCCATCCTCCCACCCGTTAAATCAGTTATTTGTTTGTATTAACGTTTTGTACAAACTTCAATTCCCCATCTCCAAACTTCCTCTGATGAACTTTCTTTTAATTACATTAAACCGGCATTTCCACCGAGTTGCATTGTATTGGATGGAATATTTATTGTCAAGTGGACGGGGTTGTAGAGCTGTTCTACTGAAAGTGGTTGGCATTCACTGGTGCTGATTCCTCCGGCTCTGAAAGGCGTTTACCACGTCGTCTGCAGGACCCGAATTGTTTTAAATCAATCTTCGTCGTTACACTAATGCGATTTGATCATTAGCTCCCTTATAGGGTCAAGTTGCTACCCTTCCGGGAAACATTTCGTCAATACATGTCTCCCTTCGCGAGCACCTGCAGACCTCCAAATTCAAAATAATACTCAATATCTATCTACCTGTCCGAGCCTACCCCGTAACACCAAAATGCCATTCTTCACCTGAGAACTCATAAACAATTCCCTCTGTTTGCACAACATGCCACTCCAAGCCGACGTCTCTCTCAAAACACTTCTTTCTCTCCTCACATGTCACTTCATCATCGATCAAAACTTTGTGACAACCACGTTAACCGGAAGTACCGGCGACGATAGCCAGTTGACGATAAACTAACGGGTGTCCATTGGGTAGGCGTACAAGAGAATATTCTCAATAAGTTAGAGGCCCATCGGCTATTTTTCACCACCTTGAGCAAACCAACACAGTGTCAAACTCATAACTCCCCCCAGTGGTGAGTGTAAACGTGTAGAGGTCTTCAAGTTATAACCAAATGCGTATAGCCGACGTACATCTGGTCGTGGTGGAATGGGAGGACAGAAGACATAGGTGGAAGTCATAAGTAATTCATCGCCTCGTGCAGCAGAATGCCGGGGATTTATAAATACGTAATGCCCGGTGGTATGCAATTTTCCTCAACTCCTCGTTTAATTTTTCCCTTTTTCTCTTCAACATGTCACTTTGTGGCTTAACCTGCCTAATGTGAATAAATGAATGTGTCAGCAGTTGTTTCTTTCGTTAATGACGAGAAGTAAGGGTGGACTGAAAAAAAAAAGAAAAATATAAGTTCTGAGAGGAAAATGAAGAAGCAACCCGCTCGAGACAGACTCCAGAGATGGAGAAGAGGAAATGGAGGATGTGGAGATGAAGAGAATAAAATGGAATAGTCTGTTAAAAATATTTCAACCGTTGAAGGCACTGGTCTTTCCGCGTACAAACCATCACGGGAATACAGAGAGGCGGTTTATCTGTTCCAATTAACCTCTTAAATTTCATTCGGTTGGAGGCAACCGGGCAGGCCCGATGGCAACCGTTGTGAGTTTCACGTTTCGAATCGATTCTTTTGTGTGTTAGCTCACCCGAAACCCAAGGCCCTCGATGAGCTAAAAAGAAATAGGAGAATGGAGGGAGTGAAGATGCTTGAGGCTTTTTTCTCGTAGCTCAGTAATCGAAGCTTTTAACGACTATCCCATTGAACCTGAAAATAAAGAGGACACGAGCGAGATGAGCTGCTAAAGGTGAAGGAGAGAAACAAGAGACATTTTCAATCAAATAATACCATCAGTTAGTCTCGGCTGCTCTTGTGATTTACACGCGTCCAAATTCTTGTAGCGCCTCGGCTCTTCTCTCCCGGACAAGAAAAAAACTTCTAACTTTATTTTTTATCCTTTCTTCTCATTCGCACGAGGTTATCATCGCATTTATACTGTATAAACACGAGGAATATTACTTCGCAGAAGTCACGTAAAAAATGAAACTTTTTTTTTTGTATTCTCTCATTTCTTCATTTTCTTGGCAAACAAAGTTCGCAGGAGAAGTTGGAAAGGGTAACGGTTCCACGAAAATTTCTGGCTCTGGAATTCTAAGGCTTTAATACGGCTTTCGCGCTATTTGGTGGACTGCCCAGTTGTATACAGTTGGAGAAAAGTACATAATCCTCTTAGACGAATATGTGTCTGTCCATCGGTTGAATACAGGCGGTTCCATACTGCCATGATAAAAAAAAATCTACTGTTGTATTTATTTTTTTTATTCGTCAATTTTATTTTCATTTTTATTGATGTGCAACTACAGAGCATAAAGTAATAACCGGGTGGTACTGCCACGTCGGATCAATATCGGCGGGAGGGGGTGGTGAATGGGGGTGGCGCACTCGTGTCAGAGGAGACCTGGGGGTAGTTTGTTGCCTCCTCTCCGTTGGGTGCAACGCCGGCTTGATGGACGAAGGAGCGGAGGGACCTACCCTGAGAAACTAGACAACTCGACAGGCGCTACTTTGCCACGATTTTCTCCAGCGACTTCGTGCCACTCCCATTCCACCCCCTCCGGGCCTCTTCCCCTGGGAGATTCTAACACCGACACACAACTTCCTGTCGGCTTTCCTCGCCTCCCTGGCAACACCTTCAATCAACATTGTTTTTCAAATTATTCCGACTCTTTATTTTTTACTCCAAGTCATTCATTGACACCTGTAATGGGCTTCGTGAAAAATTTTTTAACATCGTCCGCCCCTATACGAATTTCTCCATTTCACTTATTTAATTAATCGACTGGTATTTAATTTTCGTTTTCCAGCCATTTCGGCTTTGACTCTTTGCAATGTTTCATGCAGTCTCACTTACAGAATTTACTCGGAATTTTTCCATTGGAATTTGTCGATATTTCTCCAGCCGAACATTCATGGTTTTATTTATAATCCTCTCGGTTTTCGAATGAAGAAGCGAGCGCAGCAAATTAGAGTCATAATTTGCACGATGAGTAATGGGGCGGGTTGAAAACAGAAGGGCCAAGTGTTGTGTGTGAGAAGATGAGAGAGAGGGTTGGACATTGACAGTATCAAATGAGAAAGGGAGCGAGTCACGACTGGCTCGTGCGGGTGGTTGGAGACGAGGGAAACGTACCTAAAATATGAAGAGAAAAAAAAAAGGAAAATAAAGAATAAAGTGTCGCTTCATTCGTTCAGTTGACAAACGACCTGAGCCTCTTGTAACACGCTCTGCGTTGGTGTTGGTAAAATCGCTTATTGTGCGTGGCTGACACCCCATGCCCTCCTGGCCATTTCCAACGACTTTGTCTTTTTAACATTCAATTTATTTAATATACTTTCTCCCTTCCATTCCTGCACCACCATGACAACGGGTCATGCCAAGTGACAGAAAATACGAGCACCGAGAATTTTCACTCAACATACACTCGCATATTTGCCTCAATCCTCACCCCTGTCTAGTGGGTGCAAAACCTCCTTGGACTTAACGTACTGTCTCAAGCCGTTATAAATAGATAATACGTTGAATAAACGAGGTGACTAGAGAAACTAGATGTGAAACTGAGAGAAGAGAAAATGTATAACAGTCAACACATGAAACTGAATATCAGTATGGAGAAATTCACGTTTAGTGGACGAGAATGAAACCATTTAAAACGTTTTTCAGACGTTAATAAGCCCGACAATATCACCAAAAACATTTTCAAACCGCAGAATAAACAGACGTCATTGCCATGAGAGAGTAAAAACTCTTCAATTGTATATAACCGAGGTTGTATGAGAAATGAAAGAGTAGAGTGCAGGAGAAACGGGCGTTAATAAAGTCGAAGATTACGGTAGTTTTCGCTCCGCCTGATCTTTATCCATGCTCGTTATTTTTCTCCCACCCACACCAACTTTTTTTTCCCACACCCTCCAGCATATGTATACGTATCTGGAAAAATATGTGTCACGCTTTATCTCTTTCTCCGTCAGTGACACACCTGCTCATCCGCAAAAAGGGGCGAAAAAGGGGTACAAGAGGGCAAAAAGGCATTAAGGAAGAAGGGAATTGGGCTTTATTTGCGGAGGGATAAAAATTATCACGATAACGCTGGCTTCTCTGTTCTTCTATTTCATTTTCCGTTTCCCTTATATTTTTGTTTCTACTAATAATATGATGAGAGGAAAATTGAGGAACCGAGGAATCGATGAATCGAGGGATGAATAAACGATCCTAAGGGGAATTTCAAAGTCTTCATTGGACTCCCGTGGCACGAATACATATCGGCGTTTTTACACTCCCACTAAAAACCGTCCACCTCCTCTAGTGGATAATGCCACTGGTGCCTCCTCGGGATGTTACGAAATACATCACGGCAACCGATCTATTCCTTCTTGTACTCAATATGACGTAACGTGTACTCAGAATGCCTCTCTTCCTCTCGCTTCCTCTCTTGCTTTTTACCTATTCAACATCGCTGAGAGATGCTCCATTGGTTCTATGGTTAACGCCTTTTTACTGCGTTCCCTCGTACCTGAAAAGGTACTCGCACTCCCAAAGGCACCCTCTAAGTATGATCGATTATTCAAGGCTTCTCGTTTTTAACCTCAAATGGTTACGTGACGCTATTCACACGCGTTAACCCGAGCGTTAACCCACTAATTCGTCAATTCATTCAGCTCTTTCTGCCATTTTTTATCACGTTGCCCAATGACCTACATTATTTAAGATTTTATTTTATCTCACTTCAGGAAAAATATTATTCAATTGGCACGTACTTCTCTCCGGAGTTGCCAATATCTCCGCAAAACGAGTCATGTCTACAGGAAAATTGATTTTTCAGTGACTTGAGTAACAATTTTTAATATTTTATTGCCGTTCTGATTGGCCAATAAAAAAAAAGGAAGTAGATTCCGAAGGGAATAAATCGTGAACTTATCAAAATTTCCCTCTATTTATATTACACCCATAAAAAAGGGCTCGAAAAGTCTTCAAGTTGTCCGCCCCGAGTACTTTTCCTCATCACCCATTGACCTAGATTCTCCCGAAAATCCGAAGGGTGAAGACCCCCGTATGTTTCATCCATTTGATAAAACACACCATCGTCCTATCCCTCCTCAAGAGACCCATCCAATTACCTTGATTAAAGTTGAATTAATACATTTTTTCAACTCCCGTTCTTTGTTCCACTTTCACCGACTTTTTCAACTCCCCAGTGTGATACATCCACAGATTCAGTGAATAAATTCAAGCCTCCAGCATAAATACGAGTATGTCATAACACTTTTTATCTAGGAATAAGGAGAAGATTCGGGTTTAAAAGTAGAAGTTAATTTCACGGAGTACGACTCCGCAAAATACGGGCCCACGGTTACCACCGCATTTGCCTCATGTGGGTAGAACAAACTCCCCGATATACACGATATATCGCTTTTGGTATATTCACCCGAAATATGCGTGTGTAACACGTAATATAGGATCGAAATTGGTACGATGTGAGGATGATATTGGTGCGTATATCTCGCACCAGAAGATCCGAGCATATTCGGAATACGAGATAGGGCTTTGGCTTGTTGTCGTAGATATTACCCCCCAAGCCCAATGGACAACTAGCCCGTACTTTAATTTACATATTTTCACCAACGATAAAATAATGGAATATCTCCCAGCAGTTGCCAGCTCAAAGCTATAACCGATTCTGATGACACTGATGGTTTATTCGATTTCTCTCACGCATTTGTTCATGGGGATTTATTTATGGGAGAATTCCATCGGCTATTGATCCAAACGAGAAATTTCATAAAACTTTATTTTTCCATTCGGTCGTGTGAATTTATTGAAACAGCAGAATGCCGTGATTAATTCACTCTTTTGATGGGATTGAGGAAAATATTTTGACACTTGGTGTATATGCACTGGTGATGAGAGTGACCGATCGATCATTCCGCTGGGGAAACACCTATTCACTATCAGCCACGGCACACTCTCTCGTTCAACAAAGAATATTGAATTATTCCGGTGATATTGTGGGAATAGAAATTGGTGAGAGTGTAATGAAAATTCAAAAGGAAGGGAATAAAGTGGTGGGGAGAAAAAATGCCGGGGAGACATTAGCTAATTTGCCTGGTTGAATATTCTAATAGGATGGACGTAATCTCTTTGGTTGGAGGAGCCAGAGTAGAGAGTTGAGGGATATTCCCGGCCAAGGCTCTTCTGGATACTCGCCAGAGGCTGCCACCAGAGCTAATATTACCTTTTCCCATAATGCAAGGGAATATTAAATAAAAACAGATCGCTGACGACAGCTACAAAGGGCGATATTTCCATCAATTTTCGGGGATTAAGGGACGCATTCGTTGATCATCTCCGAGGAAAGGTTTTATGCTACTCGGGCAAAGGCTGGGGCGGGTTATTCGCGTGACTCGACATGCGAGTAATCGGTCAGATAACAATTGGTCTGACAAATTGTCTGTATAGATGCGACGTGACGGTAATTTTTTCTGTGTCACGAGATTTTGTCATGTTTTGCCGAGTTTTTTTCATGTGATTGTCCATCAGTTCATTGTGCCAGTGAGAAATTGATTCAATAGAACGAGTGATTTTTTCTCAGCGTTTTATTATGATTAAGGAAGTTTTTCCATAAATTTTTTCACGTCACTAGTTGAATGGCTTTTTTTATCCGCGAAGACTGTCACATTTTTAACGTGTGATAACAAACGGTCACATGACCGTCACCTGATATGTCACGAATTTTACTCACATGACTATGCGTGACGATCAGTGGAATGTGCAGTTCATGCCATTTTTCTGATGTGTAATGGCCCCCCGCGATTATTTAGATGATTTGTGTCCTCGTTTAGAGTCCACTTTGGCTCCATTGAGAATAATTTATAAATCAATGCTTTGTACGAGGATGCACTGACGGGACCCCGGAGAGGCCATTGTACTGAACATGACTCTGTCAATCGGTCTATTGAGGTCCGTCGACGTCATTAGGGGATACAATTAAATATGAATATCCAAGGGTGATGTGAATGTCTGGTAACTTGTCAGTTGTAATTACGGAAACTGCTAGGAGTGGGTTTTGCGATAGGGCAGATTAGAATTGTTGATTTTAGTGGTGAATTTTCCGGGGAATTTCGAGTTGTTGCGGTGATGATTGAGTCATGCTCGGAAAATAATCGATGACATCATTGATCATGGAAATGAAGTCGATGACAGTCGATTCAATTTTCAAGTGGAGAAATCATCTCAAATTGAATGGTGGAATTAATCTCTTGTTTGAATGACGACAATATTCATGAATCTGCTGACCAATGAAAACTTAATGGCACGTGTTTTAGTTCACGCGTTGATGACTAAATGAATTTTTTTTAATTGACGATTGGTTAATGGATTGGAGCGAAGTAATGAATTTCCCTGATTTTTCACTACTCCATTATTCAGTTAATTGAGTCATACTGGAATTCATTACTGATGAAGACATTTACGATTGGAATTGAAGTACGTTGAATTTAATACCGAACTTCATCGAAGTTTAAAGGGCGGTAATTAAATTGGAATTGATATTGGGGTCAATTGCCGGGATTTCTCTATTAATTCTCTGGTCTTTCTTGGTTTTCTTTCTTTTGACAGAGCGAGATATGAAAAAGTCACTATTTTTCACTGAGATCAGAGCAATTTGTTTCGACGTATTTGGGGATAAAGCATTTGTCGCGGGATTCCACGAAGATTCATATATCTCAACTTTTGGGTAATGGGGGTGGCATAATCTCTACACCATTTTTTAGACCCCAGTCCATCCCCTCAGAGTCATTAACCTCTTGACTGTCTTCTCCTTCTCACCCCCTTGGCCCGAATTCCCCCTACTTTTCTCCCTTACACTTTATTCTCTTCATTTTCCGAGTGTCTCTCTTCAATTTACTCGGTGACATCTCGAATATATCTCGAAACACACTCTCCACCCTCGAGTAAACCTGCCAATCACATTACTGATATTAGAATAATGAAGGGTGTAACGATGGATTCTCCTGGATTACGGGCTCGAGGGAATAGAGAGGGTAGAGTGAGAGATATCCAGAGGACGCTTTGTTCTGCTTTCGTAAGGCCAAGTCGATTAAATTTTCGTTCTTTTCAGCCTCTCTCCATCCACCCCAACGGGTCCCATCCTGGAAAATGAATTTTGATAGTTTTGGGTTAAAGCCCAGAGGGACGTGGATTCGTTTACCCCCTCTTTATGAAATTTCGTACTCCCTATTGTTCACAGTGAAGATTAAATTACTCAATTAAACTCCCCAAGCTTTTTTCCGCATTTTACCGTAAATTATTTTCCTGTTCTCCTTCTTTTCCCCTATTTTCAATCCAGAAATAACAAGTTTTGTATAATTTCTCCCTGGAATACCCCAAAAATTCGTTTTTTAAAATGAGATTCCTCACTGACCTCAGCCTTCCAATTGTAAATATCTATTTCGCATATCTGTACTTGAATTAAATTTCTGTTTTTATAACCAAACTTAACTTGTTTTTATAACGCACAATGTCCATCGGGAACAACGCAATTTTTTCCCAGGACAATGGAAGAGTGAAAAAAAATCTCATACAATTCAGAACTGACCCAGTTTCTCTTTTGTATTTTCCACTTATATTTTTTTTTTCACGATTGGTTGCATCACCATGGACGTGGCGAATCCAAGGGAATTATTGAATTTCAAAGTGGTTGAAATTTCCCCTGGAGATGGCGAGAAATGAGTCTGTAAAATAGTCGAATGTCGAGTAAAAGAAAATGCTGGAGTAAAAGCAGAAGGTGATGGGATAAAAATTCGATGTAGTAGTCCAGATAGAGTCTTTAAGGCGGACCGTCTGAGAGGTGGGCATTACATCTGTCGATATTCCCTCCATCAGTTATCGATAGAAATAAAACTACCGGGAAGCACACTACCCTGAAGTAATTACAAACTTCGTCGATTAGATTCGACTGAAACCTACTGCCTGGTGGAAGCATAAACCCCTTTTCTGGGTACCACCAACACGTACACCGGCCAACCTATCGTAGATTCTCTGTGTTGGATGGATCAGGTTGATGTACAGACATACCAAAGGTACTCTACCATCTAGATATCGATGTGCCAAGAGGAACCCGAGATGTCTGCAGAATCCAATGGATGACTCCAATGGCAATCGAATTACAACGCAACTTGAGAACAGTAGATAGTTGAGCTGTTCTCTGTACATAATCTACCGGGATGATTGATATTCTTGGCTATTTCACTCTCTCCATTTGCCATTGGCAAAACTTTAATCATTCACGCTACTCTCCTTTATTTAAAAACCCTTTCAACAAATCATCGAAGTCAAAAAAACGTCCGAGTTCATAACACAAGTCGAGCGCGAGTTTTAGAACTCCACGGCTTTCGTACAGTATTTTATATCATTGGGCCCAAAATCCGCGATTCTGAACACCTATATACAATATGGCATAATATACAATTTTGGATTAAATTCGAAAATAATAGAATTCACTCGGAAACAATGAATTGTTTACATCTTGTGTAAAAATCTTGTCTAAAAAAACATTGCGTACGCACCGAGTGATTTTAATCAATATGCCAGAAATCTTCGAATCTTGGAATTCGTTTTTAACGGGCAAAAAATTATTCTCGACTGAAAATCGAAGCTGAGAGGTGGGATGCTCGTTCTGGATATGAGAATCTCGTCATTCCCTTGAGCTCTTCTGATTCGAATGTTGAATTCTCCGATAATCATGCTCAATCATCATGATTAATGATTTGTCAGAAGTTATATGGTCGCAGGATTTAACATTTCCGGGTGACAGTTCCCCGGGTGGAGCTAATGTTGATCCAGAGCCGAGGGGATGCCCCGAAGGGGCTGTAATTTATGAACTCCCTTGACCAAGACGTAATAATGACATTGGAGTGAGCAGTTGACGCTGGCCAAATTCCGAGGGCTCTTACTCGTCAAATGGCTCTGATGCTAAGCCTCATTCATCTCCAACCGCTTCAACTCACCCACTTAAAATTCCACGCTCTCCACACCTTGAAGTCGTGTATGCGAGTAGATAAGTTTCACATTCAATCCAATGTAATGTTTCAATTGCGCGCCAATCTCGGATGATGAATGCTGATTGAAATATTATACTAAATTGCCCGGGCAATATTTTTCTGTTGAGTTATTATTTATCTCTTATCACTGGAATTATTCAGAAGTCGATTAGTACATGAAGCTTGACTCATGCATAGCCAGAATCAACAATTTATATCCACATTAATAATAATTAAATATCTGATTTAAAAAAAATTTGGATCTCCAAGTGGGATGTGAACCCACAAGAAAATACCAGAATGACATTCAATTTTGTGAATTCCGAGATAAAAAGTCATGTCAATCAATCATTCCGGCATTCCATTCCGATTGCTTAATGAAATATTAATCATCTATCGGCCATGACTTGGAAGTTTAGCCGAAGGTGATTCAATTCACTGTATAATTGGTGCCTATCAGAGTGACACGACGATATCGAGAAGAGAAAATGGAGAGTGTAGGTTCCCTCGTGTCGCTATTCTTTGGGGCATGGAGCAACTTTGTCATATTCCTCTTGGATATGACTTTGAATTTTATGAAGTCTTCCCCCTCCTGACCCTCATCCATGATTGCCATCTCTTCCTCCCTTATTCCTCCTCGAGTTTTTCTTTCACCAACTGCGACTTTCGTCTCAAGAAGCTCAGGGGAAATATCCGTGGAAACATGTACATCATTTTTTTTTTTCATTTTCTACGGGAAACTACGACATTCTCCGCACTGTAATATTTATCCAATTTACAAAGCCTCATCCCATGAAATCAACAATTACTCTATTTTTCTCTTGATGGAATTGATCATAAAACATGAGCGCCCAATAATGTCCTGTCATTTGAAATTTCAACCGTAATTTCCATTCCAATATTTTTCTAACACTCTAATTTAATTACGACAGGGTCATGATATTTTCCTCACTGGTCAGGCATGAAACCCAAAAACATGTAGACTCTCTCTCTTCTTAAAAAAAAAATGGCGAGAGAAGAGGCCCCACAGGCAGCAGCGACGTTGTATCTCCCTCGGACGATAAATATTCTTTTTCAAGCACGAGGGGAACCCGACGACGACCCGGTGTTCGTGAATTAATTGCCACCAGATCGGGTTAGAGCGTGCACGTGGGTACATCTCGCCCACTGCCTACCACTCATTTTCGCCATCAAAAGAAACCCATTCACTAAAATGCAGACGAGTTCTCTCCACACTCTTTCATTCCCCCCTTTTTTTCGAAATATCGCTATAAAGAATATTCTCCATCCCTCCACGAAATGTATTCCTCCCACGGGAAAAACCGAACGAAATCCGGTGAAAGAGTCAACCCAAAAAATACAAGACCAGATTGGAATAAGCGTGAACACGTAATACATCGCCTGCCATAAGGAAATGCCCCTTGGATCCGGCATGATCCGGATGTGCCCGTAAAAACCAACTAAGTCGCCGGTCAATAATTAATGAACTCCCCATTGGCATTTTCCTAGGACCCGGTATCTCAGGAAAGACGTTGGTCCCCCAGAGGAGGCTATAACCGGGAGGTAGTCAGAAAGCGAGATGATGGGTATAAATAACATTTTTAGCCCGACTAGTTTGAATGTGTATACAATAGATGTTGAATTATTGAATAAACTCGAAGGAATGAAAAATTTATCGCTCGAGTGCCCACGACCGTACGAAAAGCCAACAACAGTTTTGCTTCTCAATGGTGTATTTTTTTCACATTAAAATAACATTATATTTTCGGGGTGTTTTCATTGTCTACCTCTCGGTCGGTGCAGAGGCAACATAATGAGGACAAAGAGGCCCGTCTATGGGACCAATCCATATGCATCTGGTTGAGAGGGTATTGTGTTCGATTTGACACATTGAAAAGTATTCTTCTCTCTCCTATCCATCCCCTCGGTCGGTCTCCTTCATCTTCCCTCTTGTTTCCTCCTGTACCTTCTTGTACATTCTTGTACCTTCTTGTTCCTTCGTGTTCCTTCGTGTTCCCTCTTGTTCCCTCTTGTTCCTTTCTTTGGGCTCTGAATGCCGCAACGGGAAAAAATTTACCGAGACGAATGACACGACAATGAAATGGTGAATGCACGCTAACTAACGAGCATGTAGTAGTCGGTAAAGTCTCATGGTATTGCCGCTTTGTGACCTCATCCTATCCTATGTCAACGCAAATGGAGAGGGAGGTTACGCTTCTCCTGCAAGTGCCCACCAATGTGTACATGTCGCACTCAAAATTCTCCTCCCCCCTCACGGCACCCTCTCACCGCTCCCTCACCGCTCCCTCACCACCCCCTCACCACCCCCTCACCGCCCCCTCAACCACCAGAGCTCGCGTTTTGCTGATTTATTTCGACTGTTACTAGAGTTACTGATTTATGGCCACGTGGCCATAGTCAAACCTACGCCATTAATAAAAATTGAACTTTGGGAGGAATAAATGTTTACTTACTTTTTTTTTACCATGTCCGTATAAATTTTAAACTGCCGTTCTTCATTGCAGTCCTCTCCCCTCAATCGGTTAGAGGTGAATATTATTTTGATGGAATGAGTATTTTTTTTTTCACGGGGACTTTGAACGTTCAATTAAGTTTTATGAATAATTCGATGTTATGAGGGGGAAGTGGGAGGGTGAGTATTATTCGGATGGCTGAATTGTAATATCGGTTCCATCGGCTCTCCCCCATCTTCATTGAAATTATAATTAGGCACTCGACTGATGCTAGCATTCATGGGTTTTCCTACGCAAGAATATTTGAGATGTATATCTGTAATGTCTATTGCCATCCGCCTTTGTGCTGAGCTCTGCCACAGGCTACCGTATAATACACCGTAAAAAGGATGAAAAGGAGAGAAAAGGAAAATAAACATGGGAATGATAACGACCACCCGATGCGTCTGCGATGCCACGTGAGACACGAAAAGTAGAAAATTATCAGTCATGTTGATCTTGGTAAAGAAACCATTTCGACTGATTAATTCAACCAGCTCGACTAGAACGATAAACAAATGGTCGATGAGAATTTTTTGAAGGTAAAAAAATAATAATAATAATGAAAATTGTGTTTGGTCAACAGTTTTCAACGGAACACTTAATCACAATTAGAAGGAAAAGTTTAAATGACCTTTAAGAAAGTTATAACGATGAATTTCGCACTCAGCCCTTTTCTTTTTACCCTCCCAGTTTGGAGTAAGAGCCATTGCATCCGACTGCATCACCCTCGCCTCTAGCTAATTGCAGAGAACGCACACGAGTGTAGCTGGTAAGATAAAGTACGAGAATCCCAGGTCTCTTTACTCGTTCTATTTTCTTTTCAGACCTCGTTTTTAGACGCTTCTCTCTTCCCTCTTGCGTCTCAAGACCTCGCTCCGTCTGCGATTAAACCGATTTCTCTCTTTATTTTTTATTTTTTCGTTCACCCTTGTCCTTCTCCATACCTTATTCATCGGGAAAAGAAACGATCGCGTTTTTCTCCTTCCTCAAGTGTCTTTTAACTCGACCTCGACGTTTTTCCTCTACTCTTATCGAATGGACTCGAGCTGTTTGCCTTCTTTCGCTCCTTCCGCTCGGACCGAACAAACAAACACAACATTCCACGTGCATTACGATTCAATTATAATGCCGATAGACCTCGTTTGACAAGAAGAGACCAATAACTGGAAATTCATCACGCATTTATCACAAATCTCCTCAAAAATCAAGACAAATCTCGGTGATATAGGGTATGGGGCAGGTATCGAGGGTACTGAATGTTAGACAGAAAATCGGATGGGGCAAGAGTTAACTTCTGCCTACAATTACAGTTGAAATAGTGCTTCCGGCGCAGGAGTTCGGTCAATGTACCTGTACATACAACTTATTGCTCATACACAACATCAACAACCAACTGGTATAAATACCTTCTAACAAATGAGAGCCGGTTATCTATGGGGCACTGTGTAATAGGTAATGAACACTGCACCGTCTGCTCACTACTTCCATCATAGATTATTTCCCTCTCCTCTTTGGGTACTGTTTATTGTTATCTCAGAGATTCAAGATTACGGGAGTCTCGGTATTCATCATCGATTTCACTTGAAGTGGGATAAATCGTACGGGTTTTGATTCATTTTTATTATCAAATATGAAAATGTGACTTTTTGCGATATGAAAAGGTTTCTACTTTTTATTAAATTGAAGGTCAATTTTGAAATTAAATTCTACGAAATTTTAAGAAAGACGACAAGTGCTCTGAAATACCCGATTAATTTTAGAGCACGTGCGGTATTCCTTGAATTTTCCCGTGCTCGCATTGCAACAGATGGAAATTAAAAGGAAAACAGTAAAACTTGGAGCCCCCTGAGCTTTCTCAGTTGAATTCAGGACAGCTCTCCTGAAAATAACTCCAAAACAGTGCATAAAATTTCAATTTCTTCCCAACAGTTTACGAATCGAGAGTTCAATCAACATAGTTGATGCAATTCCAAACTTTCCGTCACTTTATTTAATTCGATGAGTCCCCGAGCACCGAGAGCGGAGAATAACGATAAAAATGACAAATAAAAGTGGAAAACAAAGAATCTGCGAATAGCGAAAATTGCGACAATGTTTTTTTCTCAACTCTTGCTTTGTCCCGTATGTTTATTCCTCCTGAAGAGGGACGTTATTGGTCCATACCTGGTGCGCGCGCCATTCACTCCCTCGGAGCACTTGGAGCCCCTTTTTCTCCTCCACCACCCCCTTTTGCCCACCGTTGTTTGCCGAGGACCGGACGACGTTTGGCATCATGAAACGAGCGTGAAGGCTTCTTGTTAGACGAAATACGAGAACCCAGCAAAAATACCAAGCGCACCTTTCCTTCATTTCTTCCCTCCTTATACTTTTCTTTTATTTTTCCACCTTTATTCCTACAGTTTTCCCTTTGTTTTCATTCCTACCCGCACCTCGAGCCCCACCCCTCGCCCATTCATCGCGCTTCACTGGAAATCCGGTCATGAAACTTTGACCATAAAAATGCGATTTTCCCCGTGGAGTGAGAGAAATAAGAATAATTATTGCAATTCTCATGGAAAACGCATGCCTAGATGTCACGTGACGGTTTATTTTTATTTCAATTTTTTTTTTTCTCGCTTCTGGTGCGACCAGGGGCGACGGAAAATATATTCCGGTCGGCAACGAGCTGAGTTGAACACACGCACACCAGCCCTATCTCTCCCAACCCGGAGCACATCCCCGACGAAATGAAATTCAATCTCCTTGTCTTTCGGCTCACGGATTGATCGAATCTAAAGTTTAGTTATACGGTGAGGGTAAAAAAAACGTCGGTTTGCTGGGCGATATTACGGAATTTTACCATACGATGTGAGCAGACGAGGGGTAATCGAGGTATCCTGCGTTTGTATACGCACTAGACTGTGGAAAAAACGCAAAATGACATTTTCATTTGATTTTTATTGCCTGAAATTCAACCGTGATCTTTGAATATATAAATCATTTCCGATAACCCCCTTCTATGCCATCTCCATTGATTTAATTCGGCTTGCAAGGCTTTTTTTTTTTTAATTTCTAGTCTACCAGCAATTTCGTCGGGAGAATTGAGACACGTGACAAATGGAGTTAACGACACTGTGACGTTAATTCAGAAAAACATCCCTGTAATTATTGGACACGTCCCTTGCATCCCGTCAGTCTGGTAATTATCACCGACTGGTTTGAATTAAAACTGACAATTCGACGTTTGTGATAAATTTAAAGTTGTAAAGCCGTTGGATAACGATCCCCCACCGGGTGGATGAAATTATCGGAGACGTTGGTAATTCCAAACGAGCCGTAGGGTGGATGAAATATTGTTGAGTTACGCTTGGTTTTTCAAGTGTTTATATTTAGAATATGATCTCTCTATATATGTATCGCCAAACGCGAGCCAGACCTACTCTACACAGAAATAATGAATCAACACCGGGTGTGTCGGCACAACTCGAGAATGGATTTCCGGTGTCTCAGCACCGGCAAACCAACGATGAAAAAACAATATCCATTAACCAGTATTTATCTTGAATATATTCTCAAGGAGGATAGAAGAGACGAGATGAGAAGCCATAAAATAGTTGCAGGCAAGATTTGGTAATCTACTCGAGCGTGAAGTATATATTTCCGTAGATTCGTTGAAACGTGAAAAAGCAAACGAGACATTCAGCCATATATTTTCCAAAGGTACATCTCTGTGCCTGCTCCATCTTCCGTGAAACATCTTCCGACTCTAACACCAGGAGATTATCATTTTTTTTTTTATCTTCTTTTCCTTCATTTTCTCAACTCACGGATACTTTTTTATCTTTATTTCGGTAGTTGACGCATTCCAGCATGATCGACAGAGTACACAGTGCTTTGCCGTAATGACACCGAATCCCAGTAATCACGCCTCAGTGACCATACCCTACCCCCCTTATTTTTTCTTCCACCCCCACAAGTCATTATATCTACGTACACGGTATAATATCCCCATAACGCGTTGATACGTATCTCATTTCGAGCAGACACAAACGAAATATTTTCTCATCTCACCCCTCCCGTCGTCACCCACTTCTTTCACACTTTGACGATTTTTCTTCGTTAGCGGTAGTGCGTCGGAGTCACCTCCGGACTAAATTGAGTTCCTTCGGGAATCTGTGAGCCTCCCGGTGGAAAAGTTATCTTTCGTCTAAGAATGTCAAAGGACGCCGTGACGACGCCGTGACGACGCCGTGACGCCTCCCTTCCACCACCATTTTTTTTCTTTTCCTCTATTTTCGTCATTTCAACCTCTCACCCCACATCTCCCTCTGCGCTCCTTTCATTGCCTCAATCCATCCTCAATTCTTCCACCCCATCCCCTTTGGCGCCTCGCGCAAAGGATATTTCCTCCCTCAGGATATACTTTTTAATTAATTCCCGAGGACACACGGGAGACTCGAGTGGACATTCTTCCTCAGAAAAAAAAAACAGCCCTTTTTTTGCCCCTCACCCTCGACCTCCCGTAAACCCCCTAAGTACGCACTTTGACCAACTACGTGACACGAAAAAACGAGTGGAAAATATTTTCGTCTCATTTGGCACTCTTTCATTTATTTCCCATGATGTTTACCAAAATGAAGACGTTTCGATAATTTGGGGAGGGGGGGTGGGGGAGGGGGGGATAGGGTGGTCGAGGACTACAAGTTGCCGTCGAAGAATATAGAAAAAATGTGGGGAGAGTGAGAACGAGGCATAGAGAAAATAAAGAAAGAAGATAAGCCGACGGATCGGCTCCGAGCACGTCTCCTTCTGTCTGACTCACCTTCCTCTCTCTATTCCTCTCCCTATTCCTCTCCTCTGCCCTACCTCACTTCTTATTTTCCAAGAACACGAAGGAGTGTTCTCTGGGCGTTGTCATTTTTGCATTGTTGTCACGCGCGCAATCTTATTACTGGCACACGTGGTGTAATATTCTCCCTCCTTTTTTGGTCGAAGATGCCTGTACCCCCCTCCTTCTGTACAATGTCTTTGGCGTTCTTCTGTCGAGCTCTACCATCCACATTGTTAGAGAGCGACAGCCAGTATCCGGAGCAGAAGGTGGGGGATGATCGAATGTCGCCAAAGTTTGCAGAGTCCCTGGATGATACATCCCATTCAATCCCCCTCCCCCTTTTCACCCTCTTCTTGCCATCCTCCCCATTCTCTCCATTCTCCTTCTCACCCTTTCTCTTCGTTCGTCATTTCTGTCGGGGTAAGGAACCCCCGACGATTTCGCGAGACGAACTCACGACAGGTCGTTCTCCGACCACCAACCCCCCAAGAAACTAAAAGGGAGAATAAGGCTAAGAAAATACAAGTTCTGTTACAAATCCACCATCCCTCCTCTTTTAACGCCATGTGTACCCTGGCTTATACCTCTCCCATCGTTTCATTTCAAGATCATTTCAATGTCTTTGCTCCCTTTCCTGAAGGTTCGACATTCACCCCTCTTTTTACAGTTCAGGGTGGAAGGTCGTGTACATTAGTGATGTATGAATATGATAAAAATAGACTTTTGTCGCGGAAAATGTTTTATTAAGTTCTCAGGTAGTGGAAGCCTGGGGGGCATGCATTATTTATGGGTCATTTGTATAGAATTTTTATGAGGAGTTTTAAATAGAAGTTTTCTTCAGGGCTTGAGAGTATGGATTTACTCGGTGTGTTTGCTAAGTTGGAGGTTTTCTGGTGCTTGTTTTTCGTGTATCTTATGCAGTTTAGCTGGTTTCATTCAGTTTTCAGGGACTGATGCATACGAGTGTTTCAAGGTTTTTCGTTTAATTTTACGTGAGGTGACTGATGAAACCAGCTGTCACCGTCTCGCTGCGGTTTTTCATTTTTTTTAGTTGTGTCGGTTTAAGGTTCGCTTTTTCGTGTTCGAAATGCAGAATTCGCAGCATCTTTTCTCCGTGTACATGCTCTACTTAATATGTGGAAATTCAGACAGTTGTGGGTGTTGAGACAATTTATTTAACATGTGAGGTGAGATCCACATTTACCGCATTGAAACCAAAGTGAATTAGTTCAACTTCTACCTCAATATAATATGAAGAGACAATTATCAATTATTGATTATATGGAATTATTAATCAATATAATTATTCAGAAATTGCACTAGAACTCACAGTTTTCATTAATTTTAAAATCGCGATATTTCTCAAAACTGCAATAAATCTACGACTCATTAAGAATTCCAAAACTGTGCACCAGAAATCTGAGCGAAAAACTTTAATTACTCTAGTTCACCTAGAAGAGTGAGAAAAACAGAAGAATCCACATTAATGATACTAGTTGATACTGTTCACCTCCCTGAAATTAGTAATCATCAACAAAGTTCAAAGGACGTCCATAAACCTCTGAATATCAAATAAATACAATAATAATTTCTTGCACAAGTTCGTAAACTGAATGCCCGAATGATGACGTAATATTGTAATAATCTCGTATGAAGTTTGAAATTGAAATACTTGAAAGAGTAACGATTGAATATATAGAAGAGTTAAAAGTATGCGGTTGCAAAATCAACATATCTCATGCAGAAAATCTGATTTACCTTTATTCATGCGTCTCCAGGATATAAAAATTCAGGTGAAATTGGAGTGAACTTGGTTGCAACACGTAAATACATAACGCCTCCCTATCCATAATCGATGAAATCCGGGTGTATGAGGAATGCTATTCCATCCCAATGTACGTTGTACAGAATTGGTTCTATCTGTTGAGGGCCGATGTGCCTCTCTACCCGTCCATTGCATTATTCAATTCCGATCGTTGGCAATAAAGTTACCAGTAGGAATAAAAGAATCTACCCTTACATACGCTCTTTCATCCCTAGCCTCCTGCAATTGCGTTATCCATATTTCGGGGGGCAAGGGGGGACCTTTTCAATGTATCTTGCATTACCCCGACTTCATCGTCCCTTCACCTCCAATAAAAAACGTGAAATTAAAAAGTACGGAACAAATAAAAATTAATGAACTACATGTGAAAACAGGGGGAGAAATAATAATCTGTTGAATAATAATTCATTTTCTCATTGAAATTCATAATTTCTGTATTATCTCCAAAATTTCTTTTAGTTTTTCACCCTGAATTGAGGTAAAATTCCTCACTACTCCATCAATACTCAATCGTAAGTAATGAATTTATTCTAAAAATAAAACATTCTCACATTCCGGAATCTCTCATCCGCATAACAGTTAGTCGGTGTACTGCGTACATTTTCATTGACATGAGCTCTCACTAAAACCATTTATTTTCTATCCTCGAGCCCGAGTTATGCCCTCACCTCACCTAGACATCCTCTCTCAACTCCAAGAATTGCTTCCCCTCGACAAAAAAAAGATGGACACATAAAAATACATGCTCAGGTTTATATAACGTAGCTGGATTTACGGTGCGGACGAGCCGGCTGGGCGCAAATCCGCAGCGGCCGGTTTTATATGCTCTTTCCGCACTTCCGCTACGTTTCCAAGAGAAAATTTTCCAGGGAGTGGAATAAAACGAGTGCGAGGGGTATACCCTTCTATATTTATACCGAAGCGGTCATGGATTCGCATTTGCGAGTGAACGTAAATGTACGCTCTCCTCTCGCGGGGTGGGGTTAAGGGGGTGATGAGGTGGAGTGAAGAGAAAAGGGGGTACAGAGGGGGTTCATGAGGATATAACCGCAGTTGGCAGCGGTACTGGAATATATAGAGAGAAAAAGGATTTAGGCGGAATTGTATTACTTCGCGAGTGAGTGAGGATGAGGAGAGAGGAGCACACGAGAATCATGTTGCAGCTGTGCAGTGTCACATTTTACAACGCCCTCTCATTTTCTCCTCTTTTTGTGCGTTACTGACGTTACGGCTCTCCTGGAGACCCACTTTACCGAGAGTTGCATCGTCTCGAGAAGCTCCAATTTTATGAGCAACCCCCCACCAATAACCGAACAAGAGTGTAACCCTCCTCGACCTCATTTTCCTGCAGACGCGCACCATTTCAGAATGAATGTTGATGAAAGCCCTTCAGGCGGTTTCTCCTCGAATCATTGCAATTAATATCTTCCCGTCGACACCTAGCGTCATCCTCGACTACTCATGCCTCAAGGTATTCGTGAATGCAATTACAACCTTTCACGATCGAGCCTGGTTAATGGTTTGCTAAATTACTTGTACGTGATACGATGATATCAGTGTCACAAAATCACCGTTGATACTGCGGTGTTATAAACACTGGGGAGCTGGTGATTAATATTAAAATATTCTGATTAATTGTTCCTTTTTTTGTGAGGCGATAAATGTGGGTAAAGTGTGGGGGCGAGAGATGCGGGAAAGATGAGGATAATTTATGGTTTCTCGGTTGATACTGATGCGAAAGTGCGAGAGCAAAGTCAGGGTAGTTGGTAATTTTTCATCCTCACTTGTCCCTTGGCATCGAGATTCGATTTCAGGTTTCTGGTGGATGTCTCCTGTGATGTCCTCTCCTATTACATTTTGCCTCTGCTGCTTTACTCTTTATACCTCTCTCTGCTTTTTCAGCGAGGTATTTCTACGTGTCGTCATTGAATTTTTATTAACATTCTTGTCTCGTACTTTTCCACTGTCTGTAATCGTCTGGGACGATCAGGCGAGTGGAAAACTAGCGATGGAGCGCTGCATGGTAACTAATGAAATTTCATCTGTTAGCCGGAGGACAACTGATTTCAGTTCTTGGAATTGGTTGGCTCAATTATACCCGACAATTCAATTGACAAACTCAATCTAGTCCATCAGTCAAAAGTTCATTATAATCTCTCCAAGGCGTAATCCGTTTTTAAGCAATAAGTTCTGTATTATTTATCTGAGTTGATGTAACAAATCTCAACCAATATTTCCCCAATTGTGACAATATTTTTTAGCCACCACCATAGAATAGTGCGTGGCCCTCGAAAAAGCCACCAAATGAGATTTCTCATCGACATACACAACTGGACTCGTCAATGGCCGATGGAAAGTCCCCTATAATCCTGAGCCCCGGGGACTGGAGCTGGAGTATTGCGTTGTACATTCGCCCCGAACTCGAGTAATTGGATCACACGATAGGATCGAGCCAGCGCACACCAGAGTGGTCCAATCTTCCACTCAGACGATATTCACGCTTCTGGTTGGCACTGTAGACCACTCTAGCTCAGTATTTATCAACGTCCAATTATGCACTCACTTTGTCCTTGACGTATTGACAACACACGTACCCCAGGATCGAATTCCCAGTAGGTATTCCATCAACGCATCATACCTGAAGATAAAATTCTAATTAAAATCGCCTGACTCCAGAAATGATTATGGCAGTGGTTGAATCAGTGCTTAAATTCCACCGATTCACCCATTGTATCCTCATTTGGGAAAATGATTACTTGCACTGCGGCATACTCATCGCGGTCCAATTCCACGGTTGGAAATTGTTGGGGCCTCGGCACTACGTGGCTTACACCAAATGCCAGCGGAAGGAATACGTGACTCCGAAGTCAACTGAGTAAAGACCTCTGGTGATACGAGACAAGACACCACCTGCTTCATCCCTGTTCTGTACCTATCGTGCCGTACGTAGTCTACAGTTTCTCGGCAACTCGTGACTCGAAATGTCGATGTCCTCAACCCACAGGGTCGAGCCCCACTAAATCCTGCCCAATCCCGGGGTCAACCTAATTTCAAATTATCGATTACTCCCCACATGTACACCCCGATTTCACCGTAATTACCCCATTGTAATCAATTTACAAAGCCTACAGAGCTCAACTCTTGACCTGATTTTCGTTACTATTTTTATGATCTCTTTATTCGTTTGGCATTGCTGTTTTATTCAGCCGTTGGTAATCATGTATATGAAATTTGACTGGATTAAACGAAGGTGTGCAACACTCGTTGCACGCCTCATAGATTACTAATGCCCCGTGTTTATTTAGCCCTCTCTCTCTCGGTCTTGTTTTCTCTTTCTCATTCTGCGCCTCATCGACGCGCCCATTTATCAATGGGTGGGTTTTAATATCGTACATCCTCTCCTCTTACCCATTCTTTTTTCTCTCCGTTATAATTCTCATGCATATTTTTATCGATCCGGACAATTCCAGGAGGTGAGGGTGGAGACCACACAATCGTGGAATGTATATTACAGCGTGCGTGTATTTACTATGAATTATTAATACCGGGTATAGTTATGATGCCACACGTGAGAGGGATGATATTCGTTGGAAATATATTCTATTGAATTAACATATTTATTTATCCATATCATTTTTTGAGGGGTGGATCAGCTCATGAAATTTCTGTCTGCGTGTGTAAAGAAAAAAATTCTATAAAAATTGCCGGAAATGAAGGAAAAATTTTAGTTTGAGACTCAACTCCTCAACGTGAGTCGGAATTTTCATGTTCAGAGGCAAATCGAAGGGAAGAATTAAATATTTCATTGAGTTTCAGCCCCTTCGGACACTTGCTTTCAAGATAAAATTAATTTAATTTAAAAAATTTTCTATCTCTTACTAAAATTAAGAGCGAACGTCGTTCCACGAAGATTGACATAATTCTACTCATTCAGCAAAATTAATCTATTCGAGCCAAAAAAATCAGCAGATAATTTCCGTAATATTCGGAATTTCTCCTCCGAGCACAATGTTAATTCACCCGGAAACATCTCAAAGGCTTTTACACTCATCTCTCACTCCTCTCAAAATAAAGTGCGCAAAATCAAGTATCACTCGACCTCACCCTCATTTAACTTTGGAGATTCCATTTCCGTGGGTTTTCTGAAACAAGAAAAATTGAAATAACAGGCGCATGATTGCAGCGTATATTTCCCACAGTTCGTGATATCATGCCATGAGGTATATCACTGGCGATTCTCCAGCATTTCAGAAGGTAAAGAGCACAAGGGGACAGAACAAAAACACAACCGAGACGGTGGAAAATGTACCTACCATTATTTCGCTATTAAACTTTTTCAGTGCTTTAGCCATTTTACACCGCAGGCACCTTCTCCGACCAGCGGAAGCTCTCCGCTCCCCATCCTGCCGTGTCCAATCGTTTTGGTAAATTAATTCCCGCCACAGTTTCTGTTCTTAACTTAATGACACACGCGGCCAAAGGGGTGAGAGCAGAGAGATAAAAAGTTATTTGTCGTATGGTTCAGTCGTTTGTGAGAGCTCCGAGCTTTCTCATCCCACCGTTATCTCTCGTTATGGCTATTCGGATCCCTGCCAAAAACAATATTACCATATCCATCTCGAACTCCCACATCCGACTTTCCATCAAAACCACTAAAAAAACCTCTAAAAATGCCCCCAAAAGGACCCCAACAATTTAGCATTACGGTTAATCAAGTGGTTTTCAATTCATCCGATCAGACCACTCCGTTTTTATCGATGGAGGCAAAAAAAAAAATGTAACAATCACCGAAATGCATGTATGTCGACGAGGATGTGTGCCATATGGGTCTCCAGTTATTATGGTTTTGAAAGCGGGAAAATTCAATATTGACCGAAAGCATTGTTAGCTCTGTAACGGGCGCTCTCTCCCCTCGAATTCCTTCTTTTCCCGCAATTTCTTCAGCTTCCAGCAACAGAGGAAATACCAGTGGGAATAGATCCCACTCAGATCCTCTCTCTCCCTCCCAACGATTCCCTCATTCTTATGGAATTTCATTCTCAAAAGTAGACTGTAGTCAATGTACCTTCCAAAGGAGTCCCATTGTAGTCTCCCACAGGGTTAATACTATTCATTGAGTTCATCCGATTATCAGAAAATTATATTTACTCCGGCTTGGGGCCATATTAAATGTCTTCTTTCACGGTGGAATGAAGAGACCACAGCATCAATAGATTCACTGCGGTTTCCAGTGCAAGATACTACATATGAATATATCGTGAGTCTGTATTTTGGCTCGTATACGTCGAGATAAAAATGTTGACACGGGTTTGACGCAAACTCATCCTCTCTCCCTCTTTTCAAAGATTTATAAGAAACTGCCGCGGTATTTTTACACTTCTTGATCTTGTCTTTTTCGCTATTCACCTCTGCATCCCACCACAAAAGCCAACACGGCATACACAAAGTCCGTCGGTATAAACAAGATAACCCACCCCCTTTCATCCCCTTCTATCACCTTCCACCTCTTTCCACCCCCTCAGGCTCACCCACTCCTTTACTCCCGTATTTTTGTTATATCTCATCTTGACAATGTTAAAAACCCCACGATATGTCCAGGGCATGCTTTATTATCCAACCAACATAAACCGAGTATATAATATATATACACCCATGAAATATATACTCGAATTGAGTATTTTAACCCGGGGAGGTGGACGCTAAATGGTCCATGGAAACAAATTGAACATTTCGAAACACAATTTTCCATTTAGCAACGAATGCGACGGTAATGAATTATAATAATTTTCTTATCATATTTCATTTTGCGATATTAATTATTAATTACGTGAATTGATTATACTGAAATATTTTGCGTAAACATTGAGTTGAATATTTTGGCGTCGATCAAAATGCGATGACCACCCAGGGGAAATTTATTCATCGCATTAGCTGGAATTGAAAGAGGAATAAAAATTGAGAGAAGGGGGTGAATGAAGATAAATAAACAGACAGGCTGGACAAAAGAGTAGCCAGGGAGAATAACACGAAATAAAATAGAATGGCGGCATGGTACATTTGGTAATGCAATACAATAATCGTTTGTTCTGTTTGATGTATTTTTTTTTGTTTTTTGCAGGCTACCACCTCCGCAACAGCAGGTGACCGTTGGCTCGTTGGGTACTGGCATGGGTACTGGCAATGGTGGCAATGCCGGCAATGGGGCTCAGGGTCAGCCATTGGTTATGCCGGGTTTTCCACTGCGTGCCGCTGTTGTACCACATTATTCACCCTATTCACCATCACGTTTTCACATTGATAAACGCTGCCAGCATCGATGCTCGTGGAAGTGCTTCTCGGTTGGATTGATACTACTTGTTGTTGCACTCACTGCCATGCTCGCGTATTTTGCAAGTAAGTGGATGAACAATTATTTGGATTCGGTCATGGGGAATGGGCTTTTTTTTTCATTGGCCATTTTTCGTTTGTTACCGATTCCGGTGAATGCCTGAATAATTATTCAGGATCATGTTTTTTGCGGGGCGTGAAAGAGCGTCGGGTTTTTTTTTACGAATTCAAATATTTTTGTTGAAGAAAATAATTCTTGGTGAGTGAGAAGGGCTTTTCGAAGTTTTTTTTTCTCACTATTTCGGTTGAATCCGATTTGATTGAATGTTCAATTTAATCGGAGATGATTTTTTAAGGGGGAGACAGAGGGGGAGACTTTTCTTTCAAATTGAATTTTTCCTGTGGGTGGTGGAAGAAACCCTAGAATTGAGGAAAACATCGAATTAAAACCACAGTCACCTTCCCAGCTCAAAAATCAGAGATCAACCCCCCGGGGACTCGGAAAATTACTCCAAAAGGTTTCAAGTGAATTCTGAACTGTTGAGGAAAAATAAAAATCTCTTCATCATATCGTCATAAAATTCCGTTAGTTTACCGGGAACAATGAGAGCTGCCATGAATATTCTACAAGAATAATATATTTCATTCATCAAGAGTATTAATATTCATGTCTGCTCATCAAATTGTCCGATGAAGTCATTAAATCCGAGAAGAACTCTGTATTTGCTGCACGATTCTCTGTGAAGACCTTACGATTCAGGGACTTGACGGATTTTCAAAACTCCCAGCCTGAAGTTTCAATCAAAACTTCAATTGTCACCTCAGCTTTGAGTTCCTTCCATTTTTTTTCCATCTTCGCTCGGAATTGATGAAAATTCAGTCAAACATTTTTCCAAATAATTAATCTATAAAAAATTCAAACAATTCTCATATCCGCTAGTCACGATTTTCCAAATTTATTCCGTCTTTGAAATGTCAAATGTGTAACATAGAAAACCCGATTTTGTCGAATTTTCAAGATGAATGTGAACTTGAATTGAATTAAGATTCCGAAAGCTGATAATATCGATGCAACTCTCAGTGGGCATTCGAAAAAATGCCACGAGTGACGAAAGGGGAATTGTAAAATTATTCCGAGCAGTAAAAATTTGTCCCTCACGGGCAGATGACTCAAGAGAAATGGATGACCATTTGAGTGTCTCCTGAATAACCGGAAATCTGTTGTACGTATTCCAAGAGTTGTAGTTGAGAATTTTTGGGATGGGAATCACGTACGTTCTCACGAGTCACTTGTAAGGGTGTGTGTGGCCAATGGTGTATGCATAAGTTGAAGCACTTGCCTACATTCTCGCCTTGTGAAAATTCGTAACCCCTCACTCCCCATCTCGTGCAGTTTATCGCAATGAGTCTATCGGCTGTTAACGGCTCCGGCCACGGTAATGATGCTCCATACCCCCAAGTGGGTATGTCGTGAGTGGAATATTTAAGCATTTTTCCCGGAGGCTAAATTTCTTCTGCATTTACTCGATTTAATAGACGCCATTAACGATCCGTGAGAAAAAAAAAGAGTAATACCGACAATTGATTTGGCTGGCCTACTTTTTAATTGAGAGAATATCCAATAAATTTTGCCCGATGAATTTCGAGCAATTAATTTTTCCAAATGGAATGGAGAAGTTCATTTTTCTGGTTCACTCAGTGGAAACAAATTGCTCTATTTATTTGTTTATGGCCGGGGTGATGGGATTTCTGTAGATTTCGGATGGAATAATGGAATAATGGGATAATGGTCGAGGGTTTGTACTGGGGTGGAATATTAAAGGAGTTTGATAAAAGATAAATGTTCATTATGGGGGGCGGAAAGGCACCATCGATGGGACAGTGTCACACGTATATAGGAAGTGCTTACTCAGGACAAAAAAAAATCTAAGGGCGGGGGGTTTACTCGGGTGGGGGTGGCAAGATCGAAGGAATAAATAGAGTCGACACGGGACATGACCCCCATCACGACCCGGTGCCAGAACGATTGCCCAAGTGGGTTCGAGAATGAAACTCCCCGATAATCGTTACGCTACTCCACCCATCGTTTCCTACCTTCACTCTCTATCTCTTTTCATCTCTTCTCCTCAATTTCTCTGTCTCTCTTTTCACCGATTTTCGGCACGAAGGAAATCGACGAGACAGGAGGGTACAATGAGTATATTCGATCAGCCGTATTTCTGTGCTAAATTGATTGGCAGTAGACGTACATTGGCGACGGAAACGACTGGTGTTCATCGTTCAAATCGTCTTCATTAGTGCACCACAAAATAATTTTAAAAAAATCTAGTACAAAATTTTCCTTGGTACAGTTCTTTCTTTTGGTGAAATTCATCATGTGATTTTAGGTTTTCATCTACCTGGTTTATTCATGTTTATTTGCTGAATTTTTATCGAAACACTGCAAACAGAAATTTTTGTGGTTTTTATATACAAGCTATATTTAAAAATTGGCAATGCGATAGCCAGTAGAACCGAATAGAACTCGCAATTGAGTAGCCTTCAGGCAACAAAGTAATATCGAATGGTAAAAATTTAAATATTATCAATTGATAATTGGTAACTGAAATTCAATGGATAGTTTTTGCTAATCATTTCGGCAATATAGCAGATTATTTTCAAAGGCACCTGTAATTTTAAAATATCTCCTCCACACGAATTTCGAATAAATAAAATATTCAAAAGAGCAGCCAAAATTTTCCCTTTAATACCACATTTTTTCCACTTCTATCGCGATCTACTAATATAACCGTACGCAACGATCCCGAAAAGGCCTTCAACTCCGACCCGAGCGTTAATCCCAAAGTAGATTCAAAAGTATCGGAGAAAAAACGAGAAGGATCTGATAGCAGTGATAAAAATGGCATGGGGCTGTTATCAAAACAATTATTCCGGATTTGCCTGGAGTCCCTCATTTCGCATTCGGTATCGGCCACCGGCGGAAATCCTGGACGATGGTCAAGGTCCCGGATGGGAGTATGGAACTCCCTCTTTATCCTCGCGGGGGGAATAAAAACCTAGGATGGAAATAAATGGGATTCAAGTGTTTGGGATGTACAGCCCGGGGCGACACATCCTCTCTAACCCAGAGTGGGAAAAGAGGGTACATTGAGACGGTGGAGGAGGAGGAGAAGGAGGAGGAGAAGGAGGAGGAGGCCTGACATATATGTTGCCGTATTCTTCTCGCGGAGGAGATTGCAAATCCAAAATGTCCCAGGGTATAGATCCCAGCAGCTGTTATTCCTGCATTCCGGTAAATCGACTCGGGAATCCAATCTGCCTGTTTGCCGTGTTGCATCCCGTCGAAGTTCCGTTTTCTATAGCCTCGTTTTCACCAGTACTCGTGTGTGCAAGCCTTTTCAAATCCACTCCATTTTCACCCTCTTTTCCTTCTCTACACCTACCTCTTTTCCACATCAATATACACACACCTTCATCTCCTTAACGTTTCTACATGAGACCCACTCGGGCACGTCACACTAGAGTCATTCAAACGCGCAAGTTTATAATATTTCCGTTGCCAATAGAACTTCGATTACTATTGAAACCTCCAGTCCATAAAAATCCATCAATATAATTTCATTTACGAGCTCCTCCTTTTTTTTCGATTAACGCCCCTGCAATGGATTTATCATCCATTATGTCTCGGAAATAAAAACAATTTGTATCGAATTCACACTGACTTCGTTCTACCGAAAATTTGCAGAAATTTCTATTATTTTGGAGTAAATATTTCTATGAATATGGAGAATTTCTATGAAAAATTTCAATTTCTGTTATCAACAGGATTCTCGTTTGATTTGCCAACTGAAATTGAGGTCATGCGTTTCAGATTTCATCAAATATTTGTATTGAGTCCTTCACAGAAACTAGGGAGATATTCTGTTGTTTTACCTGCAAGAGATGAGAATTGACTTTGGATATTTCAACATGGATATGCTATAGTTTTCTATAGAAAATGGGAAATTCTCTGCCTCGAGGTGATCCATATTCAATGCTACCCACAAAATGTCAGCAGCGTGTTATGGTATTATAGAGGAAATTCACATTTTCTGAATAATTTCACATGAATATTCACGGCTGCATGGAAAATATCACCATCAGTATATTTTTTTGCAAAATTCCGGGTAAAACTTGCGGGTATTTTTCCTCGAAAAATTAACACGAAAATAGGGAAAACTACGACTTACCTCATCCACTGGTAAGATCTCCCGAGTTATCAAGTTTTTTCTAAAAATGAACAACAAATAGTTTTTCGCAAAGTGCTGAATATTCATATTAAATTATGCATAAAATAGCGAGGTGCTCTGTAATTTCACGACTTCGCGTTCTGAATATTAATAACCACGATGAATGAAATTTTCCATCCCGCTAGAACATGCACAATCAGTTGTTGTTCCCAGTGAATTGAGTGAATGTACTCTTCCATTATAAAATTTCAAAAAATATTCCGTTATCCCGAACACTAGTTTCCCATGACTACAAAATAAATAAAAGCGCATTGAATTGATAATTCATTTATTTCAACAGCCTCAATACACCCCCTGAGAATCCCCCAGATATCGTAAGACGATGAAACCCAATTAAAAAACCATAAAAATCCCCGGTACAATATCCCCAACCGCACAACCAATTGTATTTTTCAAGCACGATCCCTCAATACCCCCAGTATCGCAAAAACGTGCATCGAAATTGAACGATGCAGCATAAAGCCCTCGGTACTCCCTCTCCAGCATGATCCTCAGCAATATCGTATCAATGTTTCAAAATGCCAGAACTGCCAGATAGTTTCTACCAAGCCCTCACCTTACTCCACTCCCGACCATGATGCACAGGCTGGATGAGCTATCCCCCAGAATACGAGGAAAAGATGGTACGTTGCAGAGACGAAGGATAATCCCGCCGATAATCCCGCGAATATAGCCTAGGAATTTGAGTTCTGGCATCGATCCTCCGGAGATATAATTGAAAAAGTTCCAGTGCCCCCGTCTTACTCGATTTCACATCCCCACCCACTCCACCCACTCCATCCACTTCATCCCTCTTCAAGTTCTGGTATAACTGTATAAAGACTGTAACTCCGGTGTTTCCATCGGTTCTTCCTCATTTTTTCTGCTGATGCCGAGCGGAAGTCCCGCTGCATCACAGCTATTTCAAATTTCCGGTGGTCTTGAAAGATTCTTCAAATGTCCATCTGTATTGGACTTCTCATCAGCGGGTTTTGATCCGCAGTGATGAGGAGAAACCGAGGGAGAGTATTGGTGGATGTGGTGGTTATGCTCCACGTATAACCCTGGATTGCAGTGCAAAGATACCAATGGTTCGAGACACCCTTGGGCGAACCACCGAATAAGGTCATTCACAGTTCAATGCAACTCAATTTCAACGATAGTTACATAACTACTGGACGTTGCACATGTATTCTCACCGTGGGGAATAGTCGTGCTGTGGCTTTCTGCCGACAGATATATAACGTCACTGTTGAAAAGCGAAAAGCGAAACCGAATGGGGACATACTGGAAGGGTTGTGCTACCACTATCTTTGTGAATACTTCTTTTTTTTTTTAAACTCAATACTCGGCTTCGTTCCATTTCCTTCGACATGGCACGAGTTTCCAGAGAATCCTCATTCTTACTTTGGGTGGAAAGTTTTCTACCCGTGGAACTTCACCACGTTGGTAAACATGAAATATCAAAACCGCGGAAGTTCTTGAGGATGTGGTGGCGATGTGTGTGTTTTGAATCCAGTGGTGAAGGTGGAATTTTGTATTCACAGGGGGAACACTTTGGTGGTTGGCCGAGGGTGAATCTCGGGGGTTTCGCGAAATTGGGAGGATTTTTTTAGGTGCAAATCCGGTGGCAATATTTTACGCACTCGATTCCTAACGATTTCATATTATTCGTGTTATTAAATCAGTTCGATAATTAAATATATTGATACTGGCGTTTTTTCGTTAAAGGTAAACCATCAAGACACGAGCAATTGGTGCAGGGAACTTTGAATTCTTTAGAAACGAAATTTTCATGTCAATCAACTTACAAGTACATGAATAATTTAGATTGCAGTGCATTCTGATGTCGCAATGTGGAAAATCTCGACGTCAGTGCCTTGAGTGTCAGCGAATCCGCGAAGGGTATTGCATGGGTAGTAAAAATAAATCTTGGGAGATGCTCCCTTACCTTTTGCGATAATCATAAATCCTCACTTCTCTGCGAACTACCTCAATCGAGCCAAATTAGGAATATATCGTCATGAAACGAATGAAAATACTTCAATCATCATAACCCGACGAGAAAGTAACACATAATAGCCAATCATTCCGTACACCATAAAAATAAATTCCCTTGATTGTCAATTGAAATGAACGTAGAACTAGTTCATCAACCTCGTAATTCCCCTCTCATTTAACACTCTCCGCCCTTCCATTCAAGCAAAGCTATTACATAAATGTAATAACACCAAAATGAACCCGGGGGTTGAAAAAATTATTCAGTGCAATGAAAATAAAGTGTTTAAAAAAGTGAATCGAGACAAGAGGAAAAACGAAGATAAATGCTGAGTAAAAACGAGTCAGTCAGGCAAATGGCACTCGAGATTGACAATTTTATCGCATAAAAATTTTCCGAATGGTACAGCGGGGAATAATTGAAACAGTCCGGTCCTCACGCGTCGGCTGAAATGTGTAGCTTTATTTCGCTAACTGTACGCTTCGTGAAATTCACGAGTACAGTGGGGCGATTTTTTTTTATTTTTATTTTACCCGGACGCTTTTTCCACTCTTCAGAATTGGGCGACAAACGATACTGTACACAATGCCCTTCTCTTTTAGGTTTGAACGATTGGTTTTTCGATTGACTAAAGTGTCAAGTCCAAATAATTTTTTTCATTCGAGGGCTTTGCTTAGAGCCGAGAGGGAATAGGGGCTGACAACTCTAGACACGCTTTAGAGCGGAAGAGACACTCTTTCACGTCACAAACCATCAGTATAAGGACTAATCTCCTCGGTTATCCACGTCTCGTCATTTAACACTTATATCCTCGGATGCGTCATTTGTCTCTCCACTCATCGGAGAAACACGGAAATTCTATACCGCGTGGAGCATCCGGTTTGATCTCTTAATCTCCAAAGGGGAATTAATCCATTGGGTGCCATAAGCCAGTGATAATTTTCTTAATGCATGCTTTTCGAACCACCCAATAGCATCGTCATCACCTGAGGACTGAATATTCATGTATTCTTAGCAAGTTAAAATAAATCGTGTGAGATCGTCTAGACAGATGCCCCCGAAGATCTTCCAACGAGATAACTATTCCCTCTTCAATCATTTATTTATATTTACAGCCGTTAGCTCAATGCGGCCGATTGACAACACTAACTGCATCCTGGACCAAGACGTGAGGCCCGTTACCCACGAAAACACAAATGTTCATGATCCTATATCCACTCAGGTACCAACCGAAGGTAGGTCTATATTAATTCACAATTATCTACAATTTATTCATAGATTGCCAGCATTTGAATCACGATAAGGACGAAAGTTTCTCTTTATCTCGATTCAAATAAAAATAGGAGCATTATTATTTCACGATAAATTTAAATTTTGCAAAAATATGGAATGGGCGAGGGAGTGCACTTCCGCATTGTTGATGCTTGTGACATCCGGAATAAATGCAATCCCTGGGAATAAAAGATAAAATCTCATGCTGATTCTCGTATTGCAGAATCACTACCAACGAGTACAGCGGAACACCCAAGTGCATCTGACAGCAGTGAGCAACAGAGTGACCCCCAGATCCAGCAATCATCTCAATGGCCCGCTGTGCTCGAGTTACAGGCATACAATGTGGCACATTCAGTTGTTATACCGGCATATCGCTTCTGGAATTCCGAATTTCATAACAAGCAGCCGGCCTTCATAAGGCTCAATCTTACGTTACCCTGGGGTGCCAACTTTGCTGTATATGGTAGACGAAATGTTGCACCGAGTGTAACACAGTATGACTTCGTGAAATTTGTCCGAGGTGGCAGGGTAGATCAGAGATTGAAACGTGAAGTTGTACCCGGGGCTGTTAGCTTCATGGAGGAGTCAGTACTGCATACTGAGGATATTGATGTAAATCATGATAATGATGGCACAGTATATGAGCATGTGCTACTCAAGAGAACGATACACGAACCAATGTTGGTTAATGTTAGCCTGCTTCAGTACCTCGATACTGGTAGATGGTTCCTGTCGGTTTATAATGACGAACTTCAGCCGTACAAAGTTACCCTAATTATCACTGAAGCTGAGGGCGTGTCTACAACTTGTCCGAACGACTGCTCTGGAAGGGGATCGTGTTACTTGGGCAAATGCGACTGCATGGATGGCTATCAGGTCAGTAATTTCACCATTTCATACTCCCATACTTTCTCCCAATTTCTCCAACTGTTTATTCCCTCGGGAAACAAATCGTAGATATGAATCAGAAATTGGTGGAGGTCTTGAGGCACTTGAATTCGATTGAAACATTGATTTTCCTGACTGAAATTTCCTTTTTATTTAATTTCTTTGCTGTTTTTTTTTTTTCGTGTGTTGTTGCACACCACAGGGCGCCGATTGCAGTAAAAGTGTCTGTCCGGTGCTCTGTTCATCCCACGGACAGTATGGCGGTGGTGTCTGTCACTGTGAGGAAGGCTGGAAGGGTGCCGAGTGCGATATTCCGCTTGGTGATTGCCAAGTCCCCGATTGCAATCAGCACGGACAGTGCGTGAGGGGCTCTTGTGTCTGTAACCCCGGATGGAAGGGACAGTTCTGTGAAGAACGTGAGTTACATTCACGGGATTTTCTATTTTCGGCAAGGTTTGGTGGGTGATGAAAGAGAGGCGAAAGAAAAAAAATGAGAATGAATGAGGCTCTCGGTTAATTAAAGGAATTCCCTTTTTTCTGTTTGTTTTTGTTTTCCGACGGATAGTGTCCCTGGGTATTGAATTGACGAGATTGATGGGCCTTCGATGGGCTTTTATTTGAGTTTGCGTCGGTGTGAGATCTATTCCTGCAGCGGATATGATACAGCCATAATTTGCCCCGAGACACCATTAATTATCCTATAATTCAAGCGTACCTCCTGTCCCAGCATCTCCATCTTTCTCCCTCTTACTGAGATTTCTCGAGAAAAGAGCGCGCGTAGATTCAAAGATATTAGGAGTAAAAGGCGAACAGCAAACACAAGCATATTCACTGTTGCTGTAACACACTGGTGTCTCTGTACAACATGATACCTATAATTAATGCTTAGGGGCAAGTGGAGAGGGCTTTTGCTGGTACGTTGAATTTACATATGGCTACATAACATGGATATCCAGGATTTTCCACCTTAAATTACCATAAATATTCCGTAAATTGTCCTCAGACGTATCACTATTTCTCGCATGTAACCCCCAGTGACTTTTTGCTGCTCTCATGACCCCGAAAATTGTTGCCGCACTGGAGTTTCTCTATCGATCGTGCACTCTAAATTCGTGACAATGACGAGAAATTAATGGCTCGGAGACGAGGATAGAGGAAAATTGTCTACCGAGGCCCCTTCAACCACAGCAAAGAGATACTTTGATAATAAGTTTAATTCATGTCACTCCCAGATTTAGAAGCTACGCGTTAGAGAGAGAAAGCACTTAGGTTTGTGGTTGAGTCATAATTTAAAAAGTTGGCCCATTCATTCGACTCGAGACCTCTCTGTAATCAGCATGAGCACCGCTCCAACGTCTCTCCAGTACGAATACTCAGCCGTGACAGCAACTTTTCCAGTTATCTAACTATATGAAAACCTCCACAATCCGATGGAATAGGTTCTTGTGGCTCAGCTTCTTGCAGATGTAACCTATTTTCAAATGGCAATTTTAATTTTTATGTCCCCGAGTTTTCTACTCTCGTATGCGCCATGTTAATTCGAAACAGCGTTTCATCTACTTCAAGTTTCAGCTGGGAAAGTTGCTGTTGACGTAATGAAAATAGAGGAAGATGTTCAACGTCTTTCTTGATAAACTGTGAGCCATAGAAACTTTGTCTCGTGTCGTTGCTCGGTAATTCAGCCAAAATGTCTTAATTTTCTCCAGCCGATTGTCGAGATCCGTCCTGCAGTGCGCACGGTGCCTGCGTCGCCGGTAAATGTTACTGCAAGGCAGGCTGGCAAGGGGAGAGATGTGATCAGGTGGATCAAAGAGTATACAAGTGTCTTCCAGGATGTTCAGAACATGGCTCTTATGATTTGGACACAGCTGGTTGTATATGCGACGAGCATTGGACGGGTGTCGACTGCTCTCAGCCCAGGTGTGCACTTCAATGTGGACCACATGGCTCCTGCGAACAGGGACAATGCAAGTGAGTATCAATATTTTCTAAATATTTTATGATAAACCCCTTTTCCCATCTCTCTTTCATTTCTCTCTCCCCTCGAGTCGTTGGACTTTTTTTTTAGTCCTTCCTCTTCAGATCTTATCAGATAAGTAGAACCAGACGAGTCTCTTGACTTCGGCGAAGTAATCCAATGGGCTTCATTGTTATTTCATGATTTGCATCAACGTTTTAATCTTTCTCAGATGCCACGACGGTTGGACGGGCAGCAAATGCGATCAGAAACCGTGCGATTCCCGCTGTGCTGAACATGGACAGTGCAAAAACGGCACTTGCGTCTGCAGCCAAGGCTGGAATGGACGTCATTGTACCCTGAGTCAGTAAATTCTACAGTTCTATAAACTTCCAAATGTCAATTGAATTACCAAGCATTAAAGATGTTCTACCTACTTTCCGCACTGTCTACTTTTCTTTTTTTTTATTATTATTATTTTCTGCAAAATATCCATAGGAACCACCTAAAAACATAAGCTGTTTCTGCGTTAACTAATAAACTGAGGGATTCGCAGAAGCTTAGGGAACATGTTTCACAATGTATAGAAATCGCCTGACTACCGAGCATTAATCATTCATCATTCGGTCGCGTGAAGTTGATGTTTAAGGAATGCGCTGGATTTTCAATTCTCTCACAGTCATGAATTTTTCATTTCCTCATGATGGCGCTTTTTCTGTTCATCATATCAAAACAAATTAATTCGTTTTTTTTTTCAAATTGCCATTTGTCATTTATTCTCGTGAATCTCAGGAATCTTCTTCTTCCATTTAATTTCTCCCAAATGAATTTGATTTAGGGATTTCTCGAGAATTCATCGTTTATTATTTAATCATTATTATTCTCATTTGCATTTTATTTTGATTATGCACTTTCGTATGTACTCAGAGATGCAACAGATTTAATCATTTTTCTGATGATGTAGATAGAAAAAAAAACATTTTTGGGTCGGAATGTCGAATTGAATGACAATTTTTGTAATGTCATATTTCCAGCTGGTTGCGAGAATGGTTGCAGTAGACATGGACTGTGTACACTTCATGATGGCGAGTGGAAGTGCGCTTGTGCCACTGGATGGGCGGGCAGGGACTGCAGTATTGGACTTGAGATGAACTGCAGTGATCAGCTTGATAATGACAATGGTATATTCATTTGTTACAGCGGTTTCATTACAGCCAGTACTGATATTTATTTGGATTGAGAGAATTTGTTGATGTTTACATTGCTGATTCAACTTCATTCTCATTCAAAAGCTAATGGAGACAACTGAGAGTGTTTGCATCAAATTGAATGGGTATAACAATTCGAGGAATTAAAATATAATCAATTGAAATTGAGGGGACAAGTTAATCATTTATTAGTGAGAGAATATTATTCAGGGAATGATTTTCATTCGTAGGGCCTGCAGTGGATACCCAGAATTTTGCAAACGAATGAATTTTCCATTTTCAAACGACATGGATAATTTCAATCTGGCATTAATTAATTTTTAATACAATTTTAAATTCGCGTATCTTTCGGTTTCTCCACTCTATTACCTCCTGACTACAAGATGTAAATAATCCATTGTATTGTTCGGTGAATAATTGCATTGCGCAAAATGAGGTCGAAAAATAAATTTATCTCGTATTCAAATTTGATATGAAAAAATTCAGTTTACAATCGCAGCGAGCATGCGGCGAGGGTAATTGCATCCATTCGAATTGGGAGACGAATTCACCTAGTGTAATCCAATGTAATTGTTATTTAAGAAATTAATTTCTTTGGCGTGATTATCTAGAGTTTGATTGAATTTGTAGATGGTATGGTGGATTGCTTCGATAGTGAGTGTTGCTTGCACCCATCGTGTGGCAAACACCTCATGTGTCTGGTGAGCAGTGATCCTGTTGAGGTGCTCTTTCGTAAACAACCCCCTAGTGTCACTGCGTCATTTTATCAGCGCGTCAAGTTCCTCATCGAGGAGAACAGTGTGCAGAGTTACGCCCACACAGACGAGTACGGCGAAAGGTAGGATCGAATCCACATTAATTCAAATTAAAAGTGATAACACGAGTAAAGGAATAAGTAGGAAAAATGATTTATAATGAGAAGCTTTTTTATCGAGGGATTACATAGGTAATATTGCTATGCTCAGACATATCTAGTGCCCTAGGAGTTGACGGTTTTAATTCGGGGAGAATTTATGTAGTTCTCCTTCAAGCCTAACCCAATCCCTTGAAATGTTTCTTTGGAGAGTTAAAACCACGCGTTTATGTTGCTAAAACGAGTTTGGAACAGTTAAATGTTCGAAGCACGCGACGTTTTATGAGGAATAATGACTGATAATTCATGTGATATTAACGAGATAATCAAATAATATCGTCGTTTGTGCCTGACTCAAAGCGCTCACAATGGGATGAACGACGAGGAACGAGGGACGAGGGACGAGAAATAGAAAGGACATTTTTTTAGACAAAAAGAATATTAAATATGAAATTTTCATCGTTCATTATCTCCGGGTGGGAAAATGAGGGCTCAGTCGATGGGGTAAAAGAGAAATGGAAATAACTCGCAAAATAATACTCCAAGTTTTTTATTCGAAATTAGAATTGATTCCACCAAAGGTAGCGATAGGAATTGCGAGAGCATTACAGGACCTCTATGTGGCATTGAATTCCTGACTGATAAAATTGGGTATCGAGTAAACAGGAAATCTCACGAACCAAATACGAGGAGCTTTTTCATTCTCCGATATTAGCCAATAGCCTCTCTTCGTCGCTCATGCATTCATCCGAAGATACGAGGATCGAATTGCCACAGCGATTGAATTAATCCGTGAGTACGAAAAAAGGGGGGAAGAGGGGGGAGGGAGGGGGGGGGGATAGTTGAAGGGGATTCTCTTTGATAATCGGAATCCGTCCGCGCGCCAATATCTCTAAGCTCTTGAGTTTCGTAGAAAAAGGTAAAGTGAAAAATGCCTCGAGTGAGAATAGAAGAAACGAGTGGAGATAATAAAATTCTATGTGCATGGGGGTGGAGAGGGAAAAATCTGATTCTCATTGTGACGCGGATAGAAAATAAAATGAAACACATGGTTTTGAGAGAAATAACCGTTGTGAGTGTGACAGTCAGGTGACAACGACGTTCATTCGGTTGAATTTTAATTTGATAAATTTTTTGATATGTCGAATTGACACACCCCTCACCACTACTCAGAGGTCCACATCGTCAGTGACAGTGGTGACATTTTAAAATAAAAATCTCAAACCCCCAACCCCTTTTTGTCCACTACTCCCCCTTCAAAAATCATCCCATTCCCAGTGTTTTTTACCTATTCCCGAGATATAACCAGAACCCCTTCCTCCCCCGAATGGCAGGTGCATCGACGTTGACCCTCGGTAACACTGCCCCGAGCAAAGGACCTATCTCGTCTCTGGTCATTTTCTGGGCTCTATGTACTTTATTTTTACCTTTCGACTAGAGCGTTTCACGTCTCGTTTCTTTGTGTCCACTGTCTTTTGTGGAACTGAAGAATCGAGTCGGAAGACGACAATCAAAGTCAAATTCGATTTTGATGGTACATTCTTGTTTGATGACAGAAAAAAAAAGAAAATACTTGAAAGAGAAAATAGAAAGGAGACGGGTGGAATGAACTAATGGAAAAAGGGGGAGAATTACACGTATGTGAAAACTACTTTTTTTTTTTTGTCAACGACGAAAATGAGGCTCCTCTCACCACACACTGACACATACGAGTAAACCTGGTGATTTTCAAGTTCAAGGGTGAGTAATGAGGGTGAAAGCCCGAAGAGGAAGAAAAAAAAAGATCAGAAAATTGAGAGAGAATGAGAAGTTGAACAAAGAGAAAAGAGGAACCATGATTCGAGGGAGACGGTTCTTTACTTTCGGCACTGGTCCACGAGGTGGCAAAAAAACTTAACGCCGGTGGGATATATATATTTTTTTTCTCGTTCTCATTGTATCAGTTTTTTTCGTTTTTTTCATCATCCCACCGTCGGTCACTTGTACTCTTTGCCTCCTGCGTTCGGGGGATTCGTGTAATTTGTCTAGTGTTGACCCTATGTGTGTACCCTACCATCACCAAGCCACCATTCACCCACCAGCCGTGTTATGGCTCAGTGTTACGTACAGAGAAAAAATAATAGAAATGACAAACGAAAGAGGAAAAAAAAAATATTGAACAGAAGATAAAATTGCAGTAATAATTTCGTATTAGAGTAACCAAACTCACGAGGCATTTGCTTTCGCGTTAATTTTTCAACACTAGCTGATCAGTAAAATAGACTATTGGAAGAATTTAAAATAATATAAGTGATAAAGAGATAAAGAGATAAATAGATGAAAACGCCTAAGCATTCCTATGTGCACATTCAATTTTCAATTGCCCATGATAGATGCTCGGGCAAATACCGAAAGGATATTTCATGGTAAATTAGCTGGATTGGAGGCAGAGCACACACATCAACCATTCAACTGTGATTAATGAAAATATAGCCACCGGTTGGACTGAAATTCACTGGTATCAGTCATATAAAAGTAACAAATGTTTAATGATACGTATTTTGGTTGATTTGTCAGGTCCGCAATCTATCCAAACGAGTACTTCTAACATGGTAGACACAAGTTTGAAATTAACCGGTCTATCATTATTTATTGTTTTTGTATAGTGTCGTACATCTATCTGTCCGCTGCGTATATGATCAAGAAATTTATACATATTATCCATGAATATTATATACTTGAGTATATCAATGTGCATTATCTCTACATGGTGTTCGTAGTCCGCAGAGAGAACAATATGAAATAAAATGAGGGAGCGATACAGAAGCCCAGTAGTTGTACTAACAACAGCTATGTACAGTCGTTTTGTATATATTGATCGTTTACGTTGTTTCCCTGGGTAAAAGACAGCCTCGACGCATTCTATTTGTCAACACGTCGTGTTATCGTCATCGGACTGCGTCTAGTCGAATCGATTCAACTGCTGGGTCAATCCCGGTCATATCCCCCGGTCTCTCATCATTCGCGCATACTTTATTTATTTATCTTACTCATTTTTTCAATTCTCACATTTATTCTTCTCGATTATGTTCGAGCCAATTGAAATGTCAGAATCAATTGACGATGTTGGTGCATTTAAATCGAATTCAATGTATGAAGGTAAACTCGGGCGTGGAAACTTTCTCTCGGGATTTGAAATTTTAATTCAACAGTTAGAGGAAAATATAAATAAAGAAATATTCTGTATATTCTTGGGGCTTTGCAAAGTACCATTGCGCTTGACGTTACACTTGAAAACCCACTTACAGATGCATGGAACTTTTCAATTGTCGTGGTTCCATGTAAATTGAAAATGGGGTAAATGGGGTGGGGTGGGACGTTTTTTTTTTCGCGTACGACTCAAGTTGAATACCTCGGGTGGAATTGTAAATGTAACAACGTCGTTATCGTTAAATTCAATTCACACGTTGGGATTATCCCGTGTGTCGCAAGAAGGGGATATTTGAAATAAGAGAGGGTGAAGCGGACATGGGAATAATTTTTGGTGAATGGAGGAAGTAGTAGAGTAGGCTTTAGTCAGACCATTGAGTGGAGACGATCGATTGAGCTCATGGTGCTTCAGTATCGCTTCTTCGTTTGGTTTTTTTTTTCTTTTGTCTCTGGTATGTTTATTTTTCGTCTTCATATGATGACGGTCTGAGGGAGTTTGATGATATTGGGGGGGGGGGTCAACTTATTCAGAGTCTGACGGGAAGTATCTGTTGTCGATTATGATTATTGAAATTGTCGGTTTGATTATTTTTTTATCGTTCTGTTGTTATTTGACAAGAAAAGATGGCGCCTAGCTACTTTCATTGTATGTTGCGTAGTTTCCAACTTGTGTCTGTCATTATGTAACCACTCTATGTTGAATGGATGATGGAAACGAGTGAGTGTGCGTTTATGTGACTGATTGGGATGAATTTGGCGGGTGAATCAAGCAAACGATTTTCGTGTGTTTGAATGATTGAGTGTTTGGACGTATTAAGTGATGGGGTGTGTGAATTTATTTGTATGTGTGAATGGGTGTGAAGGGAGTGAGTGAGGTGTACAGTGAGTACGCTTGATTAGTGTGTCTACGTCTATTGTTTCTGTAATGACGTGCAGAACATTGCAGCGCGGGAGAATAATTTGATATAAATATAAATTGAAAATAGGAAATGAGAAAGGGATAGACTAGAAAAATTACTGGAGATTGGAAAAATTGATGATATTGTTCTGAATTCCATTGTGTTCGGGTGAAGTCCAAAGAGCTCAAGTCATTGTTTCAATTGATTCATTGATTCTCTCGATTAGGGTAAAATGACAATTATGCAAATAAACATTTATTTTTCTGCGCGTGCAATGTTGTGGACGAGCATCGTATATTTTTTTTTTGTCCGCGCAAGCGGGTTCTGTGACCGTGGTAACGCCCTTTCTTCTCGTTGGTTTTTTCCCACACGTAGTGCGTTCTGGAGTTCCTTTACACCGTGGTAAGTTGCAGCTCAGCTCTCGCTAAAAGAACAAAAAAAAAAAGAAAATCTTTGAAAAAAAAAAATGAGAACGAATCATTTGAGAAATGCAAAATCATTTTACGTTCATGTTCATTCATCTACTTGCATCGTCGCTCGTTAAAACTTCATCTTACATGTTTTTTCGTAATGGCTCAATCATTCTTTTGGCCTGCCTCTTTATTTATTCATTTTCATATCCTCAGTTGACTCTCTCAGATTGATAAATTTTTTGTTTGAAAATACGATTGCTCTTGCTCTATTTATTCTGTTACTGTTTTTTTTTTAATATAATTTCCATTGAATCGGTTTGCAAAAATTCATTACTGTTATGTTGCCAATCTGGAGCGCTTGTTATTTTCACAATTTCAATTTAATTTCGCTCTCGGTCCATCACGGGTCCCCGAGGCTCCGTCCGTGTTGTCATGTCACTCACGAGATTCACAGAAATTTCGATTGAACAATTAAAGTAGCAGTCATTTGATTTATTCACCGAAGCATTTACCCTTATTTCTCCATTCGATGATATCACATCCACTCAATTTGTTCATTCAAGTTGAAAGGAAAAAAGGATTAATTTGGAATAATGAACGTGGCCGGAGCTGCGGGCCCCCTCACGCGTACACATTCATTACGATATTTGTACGAGCTGTTTCTCTGTGTCTATCTGTGATATGTCGTCAGATTGTTGTTTCTACTTTGTTATTATTATTTTGTTATGTCTTGTCTTCTTGTCCTCTTAGTGCGTCTTAGTCCTATTAGTCATGTTCGTACCAGACCACTTATGAGAAAACCAGAAATTATGAAATTAAGAGAAAGAGAATCCTTAGTCTTGTCTGTTTTATGTTGCGAGGCTTGTAATTCTGTGTAATAATACCTCATGATACCTTGTCTATAGTGAAAATCCTCTTTTATTTAGCATTCAATGATTTATTTAATTACACACCGCTGATATCATTGTATTGCGCGCCAAATAACACTCAGATCTATTCAATTTTCCGTTTGTTTCGTTGGTAATGATATACACGATTATTATGCCACCGCAAGTCAGTCTGTACCAAATTATTGATAAAAACGAATGGACAAGTTTTTTATAAAAATTCAACGAGTCGGCAGTAAAGTGCATTGAAAAAATACTAGTCGATGTCAAGTATTTTCGGAGAGAAAGGAGGAAAAAAATGAAAAAAAAAGAAATACATACAACCCTGATTCACCTTCAATCCTTCTCCCTTGTCTACGTCTGTATCACCGTCTATAATGTGCCAATTAACCCTCTCCACTCAAATCAACGACTCAACCAAAAACAAAACAAAACCCTGTGTCTGTCTCTCCCATGTCTATTCCAGTCCGAAACAAAACCGATCTCAAAAATCAAAGAAAAAAAAAAAATAAACTGATAACACCAAATTACCCAAATACCCCAATTACCCGATAAATTACCCATATCTCATTGGAAATTAACGGAGAGCGAAATTCCAAGAATTACCTCTAATTCGATGCAAATACCAGATCTAAAAGATAAATTGCAAAAAGAAAAAAAAAAACAAACAAAAACGGAGCACCAATTTTCTCTGCTTGAAGTAACTCCGCATAATGGAATAAGCATGCCGATAAATGACTTTTATTCAGCCTTCATTTTCATCCTTGAAAAACAAAGTTGAAATGCCTCAGGGATGAAAATAAGCGAGTGGGAAAATTTAATAATGAAAGCAATAGATGAAAAAAAAAATGCGTACTCTAACGAAGCATGTTGCGCGTAATTATCGGCAATAATAAAATTATTTTTTTGCCAAATTGCTGATGACATACGTCGCGTTCGTTAATGAAACCAGAACAAAGAATAGAAACGGCTGAAACAGAGATAAAAAGTAGCACATAACGAGAAAAAAAAACGTCACATTTATAGTTATGAGAGACACTGTTTATTTTCGTTTCAAAGTTTTATTCTAGGTTGGTGTCTTTTCCACATAAAAATAATATGATAATCTCAATGTGTTTAAATACTAATTATGAGTTGTTTATTTATTTTTTCTTTATTTACGATTGATTCGTTATGGTTTGAGATTATGATTAAAAGTAGTTGAAGACAGTGCCTGCCACTTTGCTGTGCTCGTACTTGGAGGATCATCGCCCCCGGTCTGTTCGATCCCCAAGTTTCATTGATTCAAAAGCAATTGGAGCACAGTGCAATGACGTAAAAAGCGAAAAAAGAGCCATTGAATTCCTTGATGATCATTAGAATGACTGTTACTGAATGCGAAGATCAACTAGTGGGGAGAGCGATCCTCCAAGAACACCAATATCTCCCCCACAAACCCCTTTTTTTTATCAAGCCCCTTAGGGGCCATGGATATTCGAGGATACTATATATTATATATATATTTCTACATATAAATGCATAATGTTTGTATAGCTTGTTATGTATGCAACAGAACAAATATTCCACGAGCTCGGGATATTCGTTAACTGATTCTCTCATTTTATTGTTTCCATATTTGTCCTCACATTTTCATTTTTCATATTTTTATTTTCCATAATATGCATACTTTACTTGGGTTATATTTTTTTGATGAATCAATATATACGGTTGCACCATGAATTACATTCATCCACCAATTTATTTACTTGCATATCATATATAACAAACTCTACAACCGCAATATATATCTGTCCATTTATTACTGCCTATATTTACCTTAATTTTCATTATATTCAGCACACACATAAATGATTGCTTAAATTATTCCAATGCTTTTATATGAACATTCCAATTTCATTCGCCAGTGATCCAATCCCTATGAGAACATACTTTTTTTTTTCATTACATAAAAAATTTTAACATTTATATACGTACCTACATAATATATATGCATGCAAATTCGACTTCATGGAACTCAAACTCACCCCCGACCCTCTCACCTCTCGAAATAACCCGAGCCTTCCTCATGCCCTCGGGATGAAAAATTTTATAATTCATACGATTGAATATTCTCACCGACTGGTTGGCACAACGAAAATTCCCCTCAGCTCGTGTATTTCCCCTGCGAACAGCGCCAGGGACGATAGGAATTTTCCACCAGAGAAAATTCTAGATAAAAATGTATCCAGATATTTCTGACGGCAGCATCACCGCGCATTTTCATTCTCTTCATTTGCAAAATGAATTTGTTCCCCTACTCTAGCCTCGAGTCTGATCGAACACGCGACATTTCCACTACCAATTAAACCGCTCGTGGATTATTAACTCCATCTCTAATGAGATTAATCCACTTATTTCAACTCAACTCTATCATCAGTATACCGACTTGCTGTGAGAATATTAAATCGAATCAGTAAAAATCCACCTGACAAAGAATGCCGATTCTCCGCGTGCATTTCATGATCGTCCGCGAATGACGAAATAATTTTCAATATTTCCTGCTTTCTCCTTCGCCTGATTAAAAAAGTAAACTCTCACTTCACCACTGGCGTGCCCTATAACACAAGAAAAAACCTCCCAATAGTGAACCAGAGGAGGAAGGTGCCCCTTCACTCCAGCATCCTCAGTCGAAACTTAATAAACTTGATAACGAGATCACAAGTGCATCATTAGAAATTTCAAGTGGCTCCCTAACAATTTGTACCATCAACATTTTTCACTTGCTTTAATTCGAAAAAAAAAAAAATGTACGAGTCGAATCGGCATTCGTCATCCAACCACCCCCTCAGCCACGTAAACTTTGCTAATAAAATATTAAGTAATAGAAGCTCGATGTTGGCAAATGCAAAATTAATATTTAAAAAATCACAAATTCATATATTTTCTGGACTACGATGCTACATCTTAATTTTGTAACAGCCGAGTAGCCGTGATGCGGGGCCAAGTTGTTACGGAGCAGGGGCTTGGAATAGTAGGAATACGAGTTTCAGTCGACAAACATTCACGATTTGGATTTACCCTGACGCGAGCAGACGGATGGTAAGTAACATCATTATATTATCCACTGAATGCATAATTACAGTTAATCCTGTGTGTCAACGTAACTTAGCGGTAATATTCCCACTACCATCAGAAGTTCAAGTGCCATAATGAGATGATCGTTTCGCTTCATGCCAATTATTTCAAATTCCAATCGATCCAGATACAGGTGGAGAACCAGTGGCTCACGACGTCAAAAGCAACGCGATCCGATTAAATGTTGAAAGCTACTAATTGCCGTTATATCAAGGGAATTACCCGCGTATTGGGCTTGTACTCTATAAGTCCATGGAACTGGTTAACAAAAATATTGCGAGCCGATTAAATTCTCTCAGAAATATCAGCGAGCCAAATCGTTCCTCGAACAGTCGTATCAC